>NC_065435.1:21905679-22209652 GCF_024364675.1 Aethina tumida | reverse complement strand
CTAAATTTTAAAATTTAAAAATTTAAATTTTAAAATTTAAAAATTTAAATACTAAATTTTAAAAATTTAATTATTAAAACTTTAAATTTTAAAATATAACAATTTAAATACTAAATTTTAAAAATTTAATTATTAAAACGTTAAATTTTAAAATTTAAAAATCTAAATTTTAAAATTTAAAAATTTAAATTTTAAAATTTAAAAATTTAAAAACTAAATTTTAAAAATTTAATTATTAAGACTTTAAATTTTAAAATTTAAAAATTTAAATACTAAATTTTAAAAATTTAATTTCACAACTTTAAATTTTAAAATTTAAAAATTTAAATACTAAATTTTAATAATTTAAAAATTTAAATACTCAATTTTAAAAATTTAATTATTAAAACTTTAAATTTAAAATTTTAAAAATTTAAATACTAAATTTTAAAAATTTAATTATTAAAACTTTAAATTTTAAAATTTAAAAATTTAAATATTTAAAAATTTAAATACTAAATATTAAAAATTTAATTATTAAAACTTTAAATTTTAAAATTTAAAAATTTAAATTTTAAAATTTAAAAATATAAATTTTAAAATTTAAAAATTTAAATACTAAATTTAAAAAATTTAATTATAAAAACTTTAAATTTTAAAATTTAAAAATTTAAAAATTTAAATACTAAATTTTAAAAATTTAATTATTAAAACTTTAAATTTTAAAATTTAAAAATTTAAAAATTTAAATGCTAAATTTTAAAAATTTAATTATAAAAACGTTAAATTTTAAAATTTAAAAATCTAAATTTTAAAATTTAAAAATTTAAATTTAAAAATTTAAAAATTTAAATACTAAAATTAAAAATTTAATTATTAAAACTTTAAATTTTAAAATTTAAAAATTTAAATGCTAAATTTTAAAAATTTAATTATTAAAACTTTTAATATTAAAATTTAAAAATTTAAAAATTTAAATACTAAATTTTAAAAATTTAATTATTAAAACGTTAAATTTTAAAATTTAAAAATCTAAATTTTAAAATTTAAAAATTTAAATTATAAAATTTAAAAATTTAAATTCTAAATTTTAAAAATTTAATTATTAAAACTTTAAATTTTAAAATATAACAATTTAAATACTAAATTTTAAAAATTTAATTTCAAAACTTTAAATTTTAAAATTTAAAAATTTAAATACTAAATTTTAAAAATTTAATTATTAAAACTTTAAATTTTAAAAATTTAAAAATTTAAATACTCAATTTTAAAAATTTAATTATTAAAACTTTAAATTTAAAAATTTAAAAATTTAAATACAAAATTTTAAAAATTTAATTATTAAAACTTTAAATTTTAAAATTTAAAAATTTAAAAATTTAAATGCTAAATTTTAAAAATTTAATTATTAAAACGTTAAATTTTAAAATTTAAATATCTAAATTTTAAAATTTAAAAATTTAAATTTTAAAATTTAAAAATTTAAATACTAAATTTTAAAAATTTAATTATTAAAACTTTAAATTTTAAAATATAACAATTTAAATACTAAATTTTAAAAATTTAATTATTAAAACGTTAAATTTTAAAATTTAAAAATCTAAATTTTAAAATTTAAAAATTTAAATTTTAAAATTTAAAAATTTAAAAACTAAATTTTAAAAATTTAATTATTAAGACTTTAAATTTTAAAATTTAAAAATTTAAATACTAAATTTTAAAAATTTAATTTCACAACTTTAAATTTTAAAATTTAAAAATTTAAATACTAAATTTTAATAATTTAAAAATTTAAATACTCAATTTTAAAAATTTAATTATTAAAACTTTAAATTTAAAATTTTAAAAATTTAAATACTAAATTTTAAAAATTTAATTATTAAAACTTTAAATTTTAAAATTTAAAAATTTAAATATTTAAAAATTTAAATACTAAATATTAAAAATTTAATTATTAAAACTTTAAATTTTAAAATTTAAAAATTTAAAAACTAAATTTTAAAAATTTAATTATTAAGACTTTAAATTTTAAAATTTAAAAATTTAAATACTAAATTTTAAAAATTTAATTTCACAACTTTAAATTTTAAAATTTAAAAATTTAAATACTAAATTTTAATAATTTAAAAATTTAAATACTCAATTTTAAAAATTTAATTATTAAAACTTTAAATTTAAAATTTTAAAAATTTAAATACTAAATTTTAAAAATTTAATTATTAAAACTTTAAATTTTAAAATTTAAAAATTTAAATATTTAAAAATTTAAATACTAAATATTAAAAATTTAATTATTAAAACTTTAAATTTTAAAATTTAAAAATTTAAATTTTAAAATTTAAAAATATAAATTTTAAAATTTAAAAATTTAAATACTAAATTTAAAAAATTTAATTATAAAAACTTTAAATTTTAAAATTTAAAAATTTAAAAATTTAAATACTAAATTTTAAAAATTTAATTATTAAAACTTTAAATTTTAAAATTTAAAAATTTAAAAATTTAAATGCTAAATTTTAAAAATTTAATTATAAAAACGTTAAATTTTAAAATTTAAAAATCTAAATTTTAAAATTTAAAAATTTAAATTTAAAAATTTAAAAATTTAAATACTAAAATTAAAAATTTAATTATTAAAACTTTAAATTTTAAAATTTAAAAATTTAAATGCTAAATTTTAAAAATTTAATTATTAAAACTTTTAATATTAAAATTTAAAAATTTAAAAATTTAAATACTAAATTTTAAAAATTTAATTATTAAAACGTTAAATTTTAAAATTTAAAAATCTAAATTTTAAAATTTAAAAATTTAAATTATAAAATTTAAAAATTTAAATTCTAAATTTTAAAAATTTAATTATTAAAACTTTAAATTTTAAAATATAACAATTTAAATACTAAATTTTAAAAATTTAATTTCAAAACTTTAAATTTTAAAATTTAAAAATTTAAATACTAAATTTTAAAAATTTAATTATTAAAACTTTAAATTTTAAAAATTTAAAAATTTAAATACTCAATTTTAAAAATTTAATTATTAAAACTTTAAATTTAAAAATTTAAAAATTTAAATACAAAATTTTAAAAATTTAATTATTAAAACTTTAAATTTTAAAATTTAAAAATTTAAAAATTTAAATGCTAAATTTTAAAAATTTAATTATTAAAACGTTAAATTTTAAAATTTAAATATCTAAATTTTAAAATTTAAAAATTTAAATTTTAAAATTTAAAAATTTAAATACTAAATTTTAAAAATTTAATTATTAAAACTTTAAATTTTAAAATATAACAATTTAAATACTAAATTTTAAAAATTTAATTATTAAAACGTTAAATTTTAAAATTTAAAAATCTAAATTTTAAAATTTAAAAATTTAAATTTTAAAATTTAAAAATTTAAAAACTAAATTTTAAAAATTTAATTATTAAGACTTTAAATTTTAAAATTTAAAAATTTAAATACTAAATTTTAAAAATTTAATTTCACAACTTTAAATTTTAAAATTTAAAAATTTAAATACTAAATTTTAATAATTTAAAAATTTAAATACTCAATTTTAAAAATTTAATTATTAAAACTTTAAATTTAAAATTTTAAAAATTTAAATACTAAATTTTAAAAATTTAATTATTAAAACTTTAAATTTTAAAATTTAAAAATTTAAATATTTAAAAATTTAAATACTAAATATTAAAAATTTAATTATTAAAACTTTAAATTTTAAAATTTAAAAATTTAAATTTTAAAATTTAAAAATATAAATTTTAAAATTTAAAAATTTAAATACTAAATTTAAAAAATTTAATTATAAAAACTTTAAATTTTAAAATTTAAAAATTTAAAAATTTAAATACTAAATTTTAAAAATTTAATTATTAAAACTTTAAATTTTAAAATTTAAAAATTTAAAAATTTAAATGCTAAATTTTAAAAATTTAATTATAAAAACGTTAAATTTTAAAATTTAAAAATCTAAATTTTAAAATTTAAAAATTTAAATTTAAAAATTTAAAAATTTAAATACTAAAATTAAAAATTTAATTATTAAAACTTTAAATTTTAAAATTTAAAAATTTAAATGCTAAATTTTAAAAATTTAATTATTAAAACTTTTAATATTAAAATTTAAAAATTTAAAAATTTAAATACTAAATTTTAAAAATTTAATTATTAAAACGTTAAATTTTAAAATTTAAAAATCTAAATTTTAAAATTTAAAAATTTAAATTATAAAATTTAAAAATTTAAATTCTAAATTTTAAAAATTTAATTATTAAAACTTTAAATTTTAAAATATAACAATTTAAATACTAAATTTTAAAAATTTAATTTCAAAACTTTAAATTTTAAAATTTAAAAATTTAAATACTAAATTTTAAAAATTTAATTATTAAAACTTTAAATTTTAAAAATTTAAAAATTTAAATACTCAATTTTAAAAATTTAATTATTAAAACTTTAAATTTAAAAATTTAAAAATTTAAATACAAAATTTTAAAAATTTAATTATTAAAACTTTAAATTTTAAAATTTAAAAATTTAAAAATTTAAATGCTAAATTTTAAAAATTTAATTATTAAAACGTTAAATTTTAAAATTTAAATATCTAAATTTTAAAATTTAAAAATTTAAATTTTAAAATTTAAAAATTTAAATACTAAATTTTAAAAATTTAATTATTAAAACTTTAAATTTTAAAATATAACAATTTAAATACTAAATTTTAAAAATTTAATTATTAAAACGTTAAATTTTAAAATTTAAAAATCTAAATTTTAAAATTTAAAAATTTAAATTTTAAAATTTAAAAATTTAAAAACTAAATTTTAAAAATTTAATTATTAAGACTTTAAATTTTAAAATTTAAAAATTTAAATACTAAATTTTAAAAATTTAATTTCACAACTTTAAATTTTAAAATTTAAAAATTTAAATACTAAATTTTAATAATTTAAAAATTTAAATACTCAATTTTAAAAATTTAATTATTAAAACTTTAAATTTAAAATTTTAAAAATTTAAATACTAAATTTTAAAAATTTAATTATTAAAACTTTAAATTTTAAAATTTAAAAATTTAAATATTTAAAAATTTAAATACTAAATATTAAAAATTTAATTATTAAAACTTTAAATTTTAAAATTTAAAAATTTAAATTTTAAAATTTAAAAATATAAATTTTAAAATTTAAAAATTTAAATACTAAATTTAAAAAATTTAATTATAAAAACTTTAAATTTTAAAATTTAAAAATTTAAAAATTTAAATACTAAATTTTAAAAATTTAATTATTAAAACTTTAAATTTTAAAATTTAAAAATTTAAAAATTTAAATGCTAAATTTTAAAAATTTAATTATTAAAACTTTAAATTTTAAAATTTAAAAATTTAAATATTTAAAAATTTAAATACTAAATATTAAAAATTTAATTATTAAAACTTTAAATTTTAAAATTTAAAAATTTAAAAATTTAAATGCTAAATTTTAAAAATTTAATTATTAAAACTTTAAATTTTAAAATTTAAAAATTTAAATATTTAAAAATTTAAATACTAAATTTTAAAAATTTAATTATTAAAACTTTAAATTTTAAAAATTTAAAAATTTAAATACTCAATTTTAAAAATTTAATTATTAAAACTTTAAATTTAAAATTTTAAAAATTTAAATACTAAATTTTAAAAATTTAATTATTAAAACTTTAAATTTTAAAATTTAAAAATTTAAATATTTAAAAATTTAAATACTAAATATTAAAAATTTAATTATTAAAACTTTAAATTTTAAAATTTAAAAATTTAAATTTTAAAATTTAAAAATTTAAATTTTAAAATTTAAAAATATAAATTTTAAAATTTAAAAATTTAAATACTAAATTTAAAAAATTTAATTATAAAAATTTTAATTTTAAAATTTAAAAATTTAAAAATTTAAATACTAAATTTTAAAAATTTAATTATTAAAACTTTAAATTTTAAAATTTAAAAATTTAAAAATTTAAATGCTAAATTTTAAAAATTTAATTATTAAAACGTTAAATTTTAAAATTTAAAAATCTAAATTTTAAAATTTAAAAATTTAAATTTAAAAATTTAAAAATTTAAATACTAAAATTAAAAATTTAATTATTAAAACTTTAAATTTTAAAATTTAAAAATTTAAATGCTAAATTTTAAAAATTTAATTATTAAAACTTTTAATATTAAAATTTAAAAATTTAAAAATTTAAATACTAAATTTTAAAAATTTAATTATTAAAACGTTAAATTTTAAAATTTAAAAATCTAAATTTTAAAATTTAAAAATTTAAATTATAAAATTTAAAAATTTAAATTCCAAATTTTAAAAATTTAATTATTAAAACTTTAAATTTTAAAATATAACAATTTAAATACTAAATTTTAAAAATTTAATTTCAAAACTTTAAATTTTAAAATTTAAAAATTTAAATACTAAATTTTAAAAATTTAATTATTAAAACTTTAAATTTTAAAAATTTAAAAATTTAAATACTCAATTTTAAAAATTTAATTATTAAAACTTTAAATTTAAAAATTTAAAAATATAAATACAAAATTTTAAAAATTTAATTATTAAAACTTTAACTTTTAAAATTTAAAAATTTAAATACTAAATTTTAAAAATTTAATTATTTAAACTTTAAATTTTAAAATTTAAAAATTTAAATACTAAATTTTAAAAATTTAAATATTAAAACTTTAAATTTTAAAATTTAAAAATTTAAATAATAAATTTTAAAAATTTAATTACTAAAACGTTAAATTTTAAAATTTAAAAATTTAAATTTTAAAATTTAAAAATTTAAATTTTAAAATTTAAAAATTTAAATACTAAATTTTAAAAATTTAATTATTAAAACTTTAAATTTTAAAATTTAAAAATTTAAAAATTTAACTACTAAATTTTAAAAATTTAATTATTAAAACGTTAAATTTTAAAATTTAAAAATCTAAATTTTAAAATTTAAAAATTTAAATTTTAAAATTTAAAAATTTAAATACTAAATTTTAAAAATTTATATATTAAAACTTTAAATTTTAAAATTTAAAAATTTAAATAATAAATTTTAAAAATTTAATTATTAAAACGTTAAATTTTAAAATTTAAAAATTTAAATTTTAAAATTTAAAAATTTAAATTTTAAAATTTAAAAATTTAAATACTAAATTTTAAAAATTTAATTATTAAAACTTTAAATTTTAAAATTTAAAAATTTAAATACTAAATTTTTAAAATTGAATTATAAAAATTTTAAATTTTAAAATTTAAAATTTTAAATTTTAAAATTTAAAAATTTAAATTTTAAAATTTAAAAATTTAAATTTTAAAATTTAAAAATTTAAATTTTAAAATTTAAAAATTTAAATTTTAAAATTTAAAAATTTAAATTTGAATATTTAAACATTTAAATTTTAAAATTTAAAAATTTAAATACTAAATTTTAAAAATTTAATTATTAAAACTTTAAATTTTAAAATTTAAAAATTTAAAAATTTAAATACTAAATTTTAATAATTTAAAAATTTAAATACTCAATTTTAAAAATTTAATTATTAAAACTTTAAATTTATAAATTTAAAAATTTAAATACTAAATTTTAAAAATTTAATTATTAAAACTTTAAATTTTAAAATTTAAAAATTTAAATATTTAAAAATTTAAATACTAAATTTTAAAAATTTAATTATTAAAACTTTAAATTTTAAAATTTAAAAATTTAAATGCTAAATTTTAAAAATTTAATTATTAAAACTTTTAATTTTAAAATTTAAAAATTTAAAAATTTAAATACTAAATTTTAAAAATTTAATTATTAAAACGTTAAATTTTAAAATTTAAAAATCTAAATTTTAAAATTTAAAAATTTAAATTTTAAAATTTAAAAATTTAAATACTAAATTTTAAAAATTTAATTATTAAAACTTTAAATTTTAAAATTTAAAAATTTAAAAATTTAAATGCTAAATTTTAAAAATTTAATTATTAAAACTTTAAATTTTAAAATTTAAAAATTTAAATATTTAAAAATTTAAATACTAAATTTTAAAAATTTAATTATTAAAACTTTAAATTTTAAAAATTTAAAAATTTAAATACTCAATTTTAAAAATTTAATTATTAAAACTTTAAATTTAAAATTTTAAAAATTTAAATACTAAATTTTAAAAATTTAATTATTAAAACTTTAAATTTTAAAATTTAAAAATTTAAATATTTAAAAATTTAAATACTAAATATTAAAAATTTAATTATTAAAACTTTAAATTTTAAAATTTAAAAATTTAAATTTTAAAATTTAAAAATATAAATTTTAAAATTTAAAAATTTAAATACTAAATTTAAAAAATTTAATTATAAAAATTTTAATTTTAAAATTTAAAAATTTAAAAATTTAAATACTAAATTTTAAAAATTTAATTATTAAAACTTTAAATTTTAAAATTTAAAAATTTAAAAATTTAAATGCTAAATTTTAAAAATTTAATTATTAAAACGTTAAATTTTAAAATTTAAAAATCTAAATTTTAAAATTTAAAAATTTAAATTTTAAAATTTAAAAATTTAAATACTAAATTTTAAAAATTTAATTATTAAAACTTTAAATTTAAAAAATTTAAAAATTTAAATACTCAATTTTAAAAATTTAATTATTAAAACTTTAAATTTAAAAATTTAAAAATATAAATACAAAATTTTAAAAATTTAATTATTAAAACTTTAACTTTTAAAATTTAAAAATTTAAATACTAAATTTTAAAAATTTAATTATTTAAACTTTAAATTTTAAAATTTAAAAATTTAAATACTAAATTTTAAAAATTTAAATATTAAAACTTTAAATTTTAAAATTTAAAAATTTAAATAATAAATTTTAAAAATTTAATTACTAAAACGTTAAATTTTAAAATTTAAAAATTTAAATTTTAAAATTTAAAAATTTAAATTTTAAAATTTAAAAATTTAAATACTAAATTTTAAAAATTTAATTATTAAAACTTTAAATTTTAAAATTTAAAAATTTAAAAATTTAAATACTAAATTTTAAAAATTTAATTATTAAAACGTTAAATTTTAAAATTTAAAAATCTAAATTTTAAAATTTAAAAATTTAAATTTTAAAATTTAAAAATTTAAATACTAAATTTTAAAAATTTATATATTAAAACTTTAAATTTTAAAATTTAAAAATTTAAATAATAAATTTTAAAAATTTAATTATTAAAACGTTAAATTTTAAAATTTAAAAATTTAAATTTTAAAATTTAAAAATTTAAATTTTAAAATTTAAAAATTTAAATACTAAATTTTAAAAATTTAATTATTAAAACTTTAAATTTTAAAATTTAAAAATTTAAATACTAAATTTTTAAAATTGAATTATAAAAATTTTAAATTTTAAAATTTAAAATTTTAAATTTTAAAATTTAAAAATTTAAATTTTAAAATTTAAAAATTTAAATTTTAAAATTTAAAAATTTAAATTTTAAAATTTAAAAATTTAAATTTTAAAATTTAAAAATTTAAATTTGAATATTTAAACATTTAAATTTTAAAATTTAAAAATTTAAATACTAAATTTTAAAAATTTAATTATTAAAACTTTAAATTTTAAAATTTAAAAATTTAAAAATTTAAATACTAAATTTTAATAATTTAAAAATTTAAATACTCAATTTTAAAAATTTAATTATTAAAACTTTAAATTTATAAATTTAAAAATTTAAATACTAAATTTTAAAAATTTAATTATTAAAACTTTAAATTTTAAAATTTAAAAATTTAAATATTTAAAAATTTAAATACTAAATATTAAAAATTTAATTATTAAAACTTTAAATTTTAAAATTTAAAAATTTAAATTTTAAAATTTAAAAATTTAAATTTAAAAATTTAAAAATTTAAATACTAAAATTAAAAATTTAATTATTAAAACTTTAAATTTTAAAATTTAAAAATTTAAATGCTAAATTTTAAAAATTTAATTATTAAAACTTTTAATTTTAAAATTTAAAAATTTAAAAATTTAAATACTAAATTTTAAAAATTTAATTATTAAAACGTTAAATTTTAAAATTTAAAAATCTAAATTTTAAAATTTAAAAATTTAAATTTTAAAATTTAAAAATTTAAATACTAAATTTTAAAAATTTAATTATTAAAACTTTAAATTTTAAAATATAACAATTTAAATACTAAATTTTAAAAATTTAATTTCAAAACTTTAAATTTTAAAATTTAAAAATTTTAATACTAAATTTTAAAAATTTAATTATTAAAACTTTAAATTTTAAAAATTAAAAATTTAAATACTCAATTTTAAAAATTTAATTATTAAAACTGTAAATTTAAAAATTTAAAAATTTAAATACAAAATTTTAAAAATTTAATTATTAAAACTTTAAATTTTAAAATTTGAAAATTTAAATACTAAATTTTAAAAATTTAATTATTTAAACTTTAAATTTTAAAATTTAAAAATTTAAATACTAAATTTTAAAAATTTAATTATTAAAACGTTAAATTTTAAAATTTAAAAATTTAAAGTTTTAATATTTAAATTTTTAAAATTTAGTATTTAAATTTTTAAATTTTAAAATTTAAAGTATAATTTTAAAAATTTAATTATTAAAACTTTAAATTTTAAAATTTAAAAATTTAAAAATTTAAATGTTAAATTTTAAAAATTTAATTATTAAAACGTTAAATTTTAAAATTTAAAAATCTAAATTTTAAAATTTAAAAATTTAAATTTTAAAATTTAAAAATTTAAATACTAAATTTTAAAAATTTAATTATTAAAACGTTAAATTTTAAAATTTAAAAATCTAAATTTTAAAATTTAAAAATTTAAATTTTAAAATTTAAAAATTTAAATACTAAATTTTAAAAATTTAAATATTAAAACTTTAAATTTTAAAATTTAAAAATTTAAATAATATATTTTAAAAATTTAATTATTAAAACGTTAAATTTTAAAATTTAAAAATTTAAATTTTAAAATTTAAAAATTTAAATTTTAAAATTTAAAAATTTAAATACTAAATTTTAAAAATTTAATTATTAAAACTTTAAATTTTAAAATTTAAAAATTTAAATACTAAATTTTTAAAATTGAATTATTAAAATTTTAAATTTTAAAATTTAAAAATTTAAATTTTAAAATTTAAAAATTTAAATTTTTAAATTTAAAAATTTAAATTTTAAAATTTAAAAATTTAAATTTTAAAATTTAAAAATTTAAATTTTAATATTTAAAAATTTAAAATTGAATATTTAAAAATTTAAATTTTAAAATTTAAAAATTTAAATTTAAAAATTTAAATACTAAATTTTAAAAATTTAATTATTAAAACTTTAAATTTTAAAATTTAAAAATTTAAAAATTTAAAAATTTAAATACTAAATTTTAAAAATTTATTTATTAAAATTTTAAATTTTAAAATATAAAAATTTAAATACTAAATTTTAAAAATTTAATTATTAAAACTTTAACTTTTAAAATTTAAAAATTTAAATACTAAATTTTAAAAATTTAATTATTAAAACTTTAAATTTTAAAATTTAAAAATTTATATATTAAATTTTAAAAATTTGAATATTAAAACTTTAAATTTTAAAATTTAAAAATTTAAATACTAAATTTTAAAAATTTAATTATTAAAACGTTAAATTTTAAAATTTAAAAATTTAAATTTTAAAATTTAAAAATTTAAATTTTAAAATTTAAAAATTTAAATACTAAATTTTAATAATTTAAAAATATAAATACTCAATTTTAAAAATTTAGTTATTAAAATTTTAAATTTTAAAATTTAAAAATTTAAATACTAAATTTTAAAAATTTAAATATTAAAACTTTAAATTTTAAAATTTAAAAATTTAAATACTAAATTTTAAACATTTAATTATTAAAACGTTAAATTTTAAAATTTAAATTTTAAAATTTAAAAATTTAAATTTTAAAATTTAAAAATTTAAATACTAAATTTTAAAAATTTAATTTCAAAACTTTAAATTTTAAAATTTAAAAATTTAAATACTAAATTTTAATAATTTAAAAATTTAAATACTCAATTTTAAAAATTTAATTATTAAAACTTTAAATTTTAAAATTTAAAAATTTAAAAATTTAAATACTAAATATTAAAAATTTAATTATTAAAACTTTAAATTTTAAAATTTAAAAATTTAAATTTTAAAATTTAAAAATTTAAATTTTAAAATTTAAAAATTTAAACACTAAATTTAAAAAATTTAATTATAAAAACTTTAAATTTTAAAATTTAAAAATTTAAATACTAAATTTTAAACATTTAATTATTAAAACGTTAAATTTTAAAATTTAAAAATTTAAATTTTAAAATTTAAAAATTTAAATTTTAAAATTTAAAAATTTAAATTTTAAAATTTAAAAATTTAAATTTGAATATTTAAAAATTTAAATTATAAATTTAAAAATTTAAATACTAAATTTTAAAAATTTAATTATTAAAACTTTAAATTTTAAAATTTAAAAATTTAAAATTTAAATACTAAATTTTAAAAATTTATTTATTAAAATTTTAAATTTTAAAATTTAAAAATTTAAATACTAAATTTTAAAAATTTAATTATTAAAACTTTAACTTTTAAAATTTAAAAATTTAAATACTAAATTTTAAAAATTTAATTATTAAAACTTTAAATTTTAAAATTTAACAATTTAAATATTAAATTTTAAAAATTTGAATATTAAAACTTTAAATTTTAAAATTTAAAAATTTAAATACTAAAGTTTAAAAATTTAATTATTAAAACGTTAAATATTAAAATTTAAAAATTTAAATTTTAAAATTTAAAAATTTAAATGTTAAAATTTAAAAATTTAAATTTTAAAATTTAAAAATTTAAATACTAAATTTTAGTAATTTAAAAATATAAATACTCAATTTTAAAAATTTAATTATTAAAATTTTAAATTTAAAAATTTAAAAATTTAAATTTTAAAATTTAAAAATTTAAATTTTAAAATTTAAAACTTTAAATTTTAAAATTTATAAATTTAAATACTAAATTTTAAAAATTTAATTTCAAAACTTTAAATTTTAAAATTTAAAAATTTAAATACTAAATTTTAATAATTTAAAAATTTAAATACACAATTTTAAAAATTTAATTATTAAAACTTTAAATTTTAAAATTTAAAAATTTAAATGCTAAATTTTAAAAATTTAATTATTAAAACTTTAAATTTTAAAATATAACAATTTAAATACTAAATTTTAAAAATTTAATTTCAAAACTTTAAATTTTAAAATTTAAAAATTTAAATACTAAATTTTAAAAATTTAATTATTAAAACTTTAAATTTTAAAAATTTAAAAATTTAAATACTCAATTTTAAAAATTTAATTATTAAAACTTTAAATTTAAAAATTTAAAAATTTAAATACAAAATTTTAAAAATTTAATTATTAAAACTTTAACTTTTAAAATTTAAAAATTTAAATACTAAATTTTAAAAATTTAATTATTTAAACTTTAAATTTTAAAATTTAAAAATTTAAATACTAAATTTTAAAAATTTAAATATTAAAACTTTAAATTTTAAAATTTAAAAATTTAAATAATAAATTTTAAAAATTTAATTATTAAAACGTTAAATTTTAAAATTTAAAAATTTAAAGTTTTAATATTTAAATTTTTAAAATTTAGTATTTAAATTTTTAAATTTTAAAATTTAAGGTTTAATTTTAAAAATTTAATTATTAAAACTTTAAATTTTAAAATTTAAAAATTTAAAAATTTAAATGCTAAATTTTAAAAATTTAATTATTAAAACGTTAAATTTTAAAATTTAAAAATCTAAATTTTAAAATTTAAAAATTTAAATTTTAAAATTTAAAAATTTAAATACTAAATTTTAAAAATTTAATTATTAAAACTTTAAATTTTAAAATTTAAAAATTTAAAAATTTAAATACTAAATTTTAAAAATTTAGTATTTTAATTTATTTTTAAATTTTAAAATTTAAAGTTTTAATATTCAAATTTTTAAAATTTAATATTTAAATTGTTAAATTTTAAAATTTAAAGTTTTAATAATTAAATTTTTAAAATTTAGTATTTAAATTTTTAAATTTTAAAAGTTAAAGTTTTAATAATTAAATTTTTAAAATTTAGTATTTAAATTTTTAAATTTTAAAATTTTAAAATTTTAATAAATAAATTTTTAAAATTTAGTATTTAAATTTTAAATTTTTAAATTTTAAAATTTAAAGTTTTAATAATTAAATTTTTAAAATTTAGTATTTAAATTTTTAAATTTATAATTTAAATTTTTAAATATTCAAATTTAAATTTTAAAATTTAACAATTTAAATATTAAATTTTAAAAATTTGAATATTAAAACTTTAAATTTTAAAATTTAAAAATTTAAATACTAAAGTTTAAAAATTTAATTATTAAAACGTTAAATATTAAAATTTAAAAATTTAAATTTTAAAATTTAAAAATTTAAATGTTAAAATTTAAAAATTTAAATTTTAAAATTTAAAAATTTAAATACAAAATTTTAGTAATTTAAAAATATAAATACTCAATTTTAAAAATTTAATTATTAAAATTTTAAATTTAAAAATTTAAAAATTTAAATTTTAAAATTTAAAAATTTAAATTTTAAAATTTAAAACTTTAAATTTTAAAATTTATAAATTTAAATACTAAATTTTAAAAATTTAATTTCAAAACTTTAAATTTTAAAATTTAAAAATTTAAATACTAAATTTTAATAATTTAAAAATTTAAATACACAATTTTAAAAATTTAATTATTAAAACTTTAAATTTTAAAATTTAAAAATTTAAATGCTAAATTTTAAAAATTTAATTATTAAAACTTTAAATTTAAAAATTTAAAAATTTAAATACAAAATTTTAAAAATTTAATTATTAAAACTTTAACTTTTAAAATTTAAAAATTTAAATACTAAATTTTAAAAATTTAATTATTTAAACTTTAAATTTTAAAATTTAAAAATTTAAATACTAAATTTTAAAAATTTAAATATTAAAACTTTAAATTTTAAAATTTAAAAATTTAAATAATAAATTTTAAAAATTTAATTATTAAAACGTTAAATTTTAAAATTTAAAAATTTAAAGTTTTAATATTTAAATTTTTAAAATTTAGTATTTAAATTTTTAAATTTTAAAATTTAAGGTTTAATTTTAAAAATTTAATTATTAAAACTTTAAATTTTAAAATTTAAAAATTTAAAAATTTAAATGCTATATTTTAAAAATTTAATTATTAAAACGTTAAATTTTAAAATTTAAAAATCTAAATTTTAAAATTTAAAAATTTAAATTTTAAAATTTAAAAATTTAAATACTAAATTTTAAAAATTTAATTATTAAAACTTTAAATTTTAAAATTTAAAAATTTAAAAATTTAAATACTAAATTTTAAAAATTTAGTATTTTAATTTATTTTTAAATTTTAAAATTTAAAGTTTTAATATTCAAATTTTTAAAATTTAATATTTAAATTGTTAAATTTTAAAATTTAAAGTTTTAATAATTAAATTTTTAAAATTTAGTATTTAAATTTTTAAATTTTAAAAGATAAAGTTTTAATAATTAAATTTTTAAAATTTAGTATTTAAATTTTTAAATTTTAAAATTTAAAATTTTAATAAATAAATTTTTAAAATTTAGTATTTAAATTTTAAATTTTTAAATTTTAAAATTTAAAGTTTTAATAATTAAATTTTTAAAATTTAGTATTTAAATTTTTAAATTTATAATTTAAATTTTTAAATATTCAAATTTAAATTTTAAAATTTAACAATTTAAATATTAAATTTTAAAAATTTGAATATTAAAACTTTAAATTTTAAAATTTAAAAATTTAAATACTAAAGTTTAAAAATTTAATTATTAAAACGTTAAATATTAAAATTTAAAAATTTAAATTTTAAAATTTAAAAATTTAAATGTTAAAATTTAAAAATTTAAATTTTAAAATTTAAAAATTTAAATACAAAATTTTAGTAATTTAAAAATATAAATACTCAATTTTAAAAATTTAATTATTAAAATTTTAAATTTAAAAATTTAAAAATTTAAATTTTAAAATTTAAAAATTTAAATTTTAAAATTTAAAACTTTAAATTTTAAAATTTATAAATTTAAATACTAAATTTTAAAAATTTAATTTCAAAACTTTAAATTTTAAAATTTAAAAATTTAAATACTAAATTTTAATAATTTAAAAATTTAAATACACAATTTTAAAAATTTAATTATTAAAACTTTAAATTTTAAAATTTAAAAATTTAAATGCTAAATTTTAAAAATTTAATTATTAAAACTTTAAATTTAAAAATTTAAAAATTTAAATACAAAATTTTAAAAATTTAATTATTAAAACTTTAACTTTTAAAATTTAAAAATTTAAATACTAAATTTTAAAAATTTAATTATTTAAACTTTAAATTTTAAAATTTAAAAATTTAAATACTAAATTTTAAAAATTTAAATATTAAAACTTTAAATTTTAAAATTTAAAAATTTAAATAATAAATTTTAAAAATTTAATTATTAAAACGTTAAATTTTAAAATTTAAAAATTTAAAGTTTTAATATTTAAATTTTTAAAATTTAGTATTTAAATTTTTAAATTTTAAAATTTAAGGTTTAATTTTAAAAATTTAATTATTAAAACTTTAAATTTTAAAATTTAAAAATTTAAAAATTTAAATGCTAAATTTTAAAAATTTAATTATTAAAACGTTAAATTTTAAAATTTAAAAATCTAAATTTTAAAATTTAAAAATTTAAATTTTAAAATTTAAAAATTTAAATACTAAATTTTAAAAATTTAGTATTTTAATTTATTTTTAAATTTTAAAATTTAAAGTTTTAATATTCAAATTTTTAAAATTTAATATTTAAATTGTTAAATTTTAAAATTTAAAGTTTTAATAATTAAATTTTTAAAATTTAGTATTTAAATTTTTAAATTTTAAAAGTTAAAGTTTTAATAATTAAATTTTTAAAATTTAGTATTTAAATTTTTAAATTTTAAAATTTAAAATTTTAATAAATAAATTTTTAAAATTTAGTATTTAAATTTTAAATTTTTAAATTTTAAAATTTAAAGTTTTAATAATTAAATTTTTAAAATTTAGTATTTAAATTTTTAAATTTATAATTTAAATTTTTAAATATTCAAATTTAAATTTTAAAATTTAACAATTTAAATATTAAATTTTAAAAATTTGAATATTAAAACTTTTAATTTTAAAATTTAAAAATTTAAAAATTTAAATACTAAATTTTAAAAATTTAATTATTAAAACGTTAAATATTAAAATTTAAAAATTTAAATTTTAAAATTTAAAAATTTAAATGTTAAAATTTAAAAATTTAAATTTTAAAATTTAAAAATTTAAATGTTAAAATTTAAAAATTTAAATTTTAAAATTTAAAAATTTAAATACTAAATTTTAGTAATTTAAAAATATAAATACTCAATTTTAAAAATTTAATTATTAAAATTTTAAATTTAAAAATTTAAAAATTTAAATTTTAAAATTTAAAAATTTAAATTTTAAAATTTAAAACTTTAAATTTTAAAATTTATAAATTTAAATACTAAATTTTAAAAATTTAATTTCAAAACTTTAAATTTTAAAATTTAAAAATTTAAATACTAAATTTTAATAATTTAAAAATTTAAATACACAATTTTAAAAATTTAATTATTAAAACTTTAAATTTTAAAATTTAAAAATTTAAATGCTAAATTTTAAAAATTTAATTATTAAAACTTTTAATTTTAAAATTTAAAAATTTAAAAATTTAAATACTAAATTTTAAAAATTTAATTATTAAAACGTTAAATTTTAAAATTTAAAAATCTAAATTTTAAAATTTAAAAATTTAAATTTTAAAATTTAAAAATTTAAATACTAAATTTTAAAAATTTAATTATTAAAACTTTAAATTTTAAAATATAACAATTTAAATACTAAATTTTAAAAATTTAATTTCAAAACTTTAAATTTTAAAATTTAAAAATTTAAATACTAAATTTTAAAAATTTAATTATTAAAACTTTAAATTTTAAAAATTTAAAAATTTAAATACTCAATTTTAAAAATTTAATTATTAAAATTTTAAATTTAAAAATTTAAAAATTTAAATACAAAATTTTAAAAATTTAATTATTAAAACTTTAACTTTTAAAATTTAAAAATTTAAATACTAAATTTTAAAAATTTAATTATTTAAACTTTAAATTTTAAAATTTAAAAATTTAAATACTAAATTTTAAAAATTTAAATATTAAAACTTTAAATTTTAAAATTTAAAAATTTAAATAATAAATTTTAAAAATTTAATTATTAAAACGTTAAATTTTAAAATTTAAAAATTTAAAGTTTTAATATTTAAATTTTTAAAATTTAGTATTTAAATTTTTAAATTTTAAAATTTAAGGTTTAATTTTAAAAATTTAATTATTAAAACTTTAAATTTTAAAATTTAAAAATTTAAAAATTTAAATGCTAAATTTTAAAAATTTAATTATTAAAACGTTAAATTTTAAAATTTAAAAATCTAAATTTTAAAATTTAAAAATTTAAATTTTAAAATTTAAAAATTTAAATACTAAATTTTAAAAATTTAATTATTAAAACTTTAAATTTTAAAATTTAAAAATTTAAAAATTTAAATACTAAATTTTAAAAATTTAATTATTAAAACGTTAAATTTTAAAATTTAAAAATCTAAATTTTAAAATTTAAAAATTTAAATTTTAAAATTTAAAAATTTAAATACTAAATTTTAAAAATTTAAATATTAAAACTTTAAATTTTAAAAATTTAAATACTCAATATTAAAAATTTAATTATTAAAACTTTAAATTTAAAAATTTAAAAATTTAAATACAAAATTTTAAAAATTTAATTATTAAAACTTTAACTTTTAAAATTTAAAAATTTAAATACTAAATTTTAAAAATTTAATTATTTAAACTTTAAATTTTAAAATTTAAAAATTTAAATACTAAATTTTAAAAATTTAAATATTAAAACTTTAAATTTTAAATTTTAAAAATTTAAATAATAAATTTTAAAAATTTAATTATTAAAACGTTAAATTTTAAAATTTAAAAATTTAAAGTTATAATATTTAAATTTTTAAAATTTAGTATTTAAATTTTTAAATTTTAAAATTTAAAGTTTAATTTTAAAAATTTAATTATTAAAACTTTAAGTTTTAAAATTTAAAAATTTAAAAATTTAAATGCTAAATTTTAAAAATTTAATTATTAAAACGTTAAATTTTAAAATTTAAAAATCTAAATTTTAAAATTTAAAAATTTAAATTTTAAAATTTAAAAATTTAAATACTAAATTTTAAAAATTTAATTATTAAAACTTTAAATTTTAAAATTTAAAAATTTAAAAATTTAAATACTAAATTTTAAAAATTTAATTATTAAAACGTTAAATTTTAAAATTTAAAAATCCAAATTTTAAAATTTAAAAATTTAAATTTTAAAATTTAAAAATTTAAATACTAAATTTTAAAAATTTAAATATTAAAACTTTAAATTTTAAAATTTAAAAATTTAAATAATAAATTTTAAAAATTTAATTATTAAAACGTTAAATTTTAAAATTTAAAAATTTAAATACTAAATTTTAAAAATTTAATTATTAAAACTTTAAATTTTAAAATTTAAAAATTTAAATACTAAATTTTTAAAATTGAATTATTAAAATTTTAAATTTTAAAATTTAAAAATTTAAATTTTAAAATTTAAAAATTTAAATTTTAAAATTTAAAAATTTAAATTTTAAAATTTAAAAATTTTAGATTTTAAAATTTAAAAATTTAAATTTTAAAATTTAAAAATTTAAATTTTAAAATTTAAACATTTAAATTTGAATATTTAAAAATTTAATTTTTAAAATTTAAAAATTTAAATTTTAAAATTTAAAAATTTAAATACTAAATTTTAAAAATTTAATTATTAAAACTTTAAATTTTAAAATTTAAAAATTTAAAAATTTAAATAATAAATTTTAAAAATTTATTTATTAAAATTTTAAATTTTAAAATTTAAAAATTTAAATACTAAATTTTAAAAATTTAATTATTAAAACTTTAACTTTTAAAATTTAAAAATTTAAATACTAAATTTTAAAAATTTAATTATCTAAACTTTAAATTTTAAAATTTAAAAATTTAAATACTAAATTTTAAAAATTTAAATATTAAAACTTTAAATTTTAAAATTTAAAAATTTAAATAATAAATTTTAAAAATTTAATTATTAAAACGTTAAATTTTAAAATTTAAAAATTTAAAGTTATAATATTTAAATTTTTAAAATTTAGTATTTAAATTTTTAAATTTTAAAATTTAAAGTTTAATTTTAAAAATTTAATTATTAAAACTTTAAGTTTTAAAATTTAAAAATTTAAAAATTTAAATGCTAAATTTTAAAAATTTAATTAATAAAACGTTAAATTTTAAAATTTAAAAATCTAAATTTTAAAATTTAAAAATTTAAATTTTAAAATTTAAAAATTTAAATACTAAATTTTAAAAATTTAATTATTAAAACTTTAAATTTTAAAATTTAAAAATTTAAAAATTTAAATACTAAATTTTAAAAATTTAATTATTAAAACGTTAAATTTTAAAATTTAAAAATCCAAATTTTAAAATTTAAAAATTTAAATTTGAAAATTTAAAAATTTAAATACTAAATTTTAAAAATTTAATTATTAAAACTTTAAATTTTAAAATTTAAAAATTTAAATACTAAATTTTTAAAATTGAATTATTAAAATTTTAAATTTTAAAATTTAAAAATTTAAATTTTAAAATTTAAAAATTTAAATTTTAAAATTTAAAAATTTAAATTTTAAAATTTAAAAATTTAAATACTAAATTTTAAAAATTTAATTATTTAAACTTTAAATTTTAAAATTTAAAAATTTAAATACTAAATTTTAAAAATTTAATTATTAAAACGTTAAATTTTAAAATTTAAAAATTTAAAGTTTTAATATTTAAATTTTTAAAATTTAGTATTTAAATTTTTAAATTTTAAAATTTAAAGTATAATTTTAAAAATTTAATTATTAAAACTTTAAATTTTAAAATTTAAAAATTTAAAAATTTAAATGCCAAATTTTAAAAATTTAATTATTAAAACGTTAAATTTTAAAATTTAAAAATCTAAATTTTAAAATTTAAAAATTTAAATTTTAAAATTTAAAAATTTAAATACTAAATTTTAAAAATTTAATTATTAAAACTTTAAATTTTAAAATTTAAAAATTTAAAAATTTAAATACTAAATTTTAAAAATTTAATTATTAAAACGTTAAATTTTAAAATTTAAAAATCTAAATTTTAAAATTTAAAAATTTAAATTTTAAAATTTAAAAATTTAAATACTAAATTTTAAAAATTTAAATATTAAAACTTTAAATTTTAAAATTTAAAAATTTAAATAATAAATTTTAAAAATTTAATTATTAAAACGTTAAATTTTAAAATTTAAAAATTTAAATTTTAAAATTTAAAAATTTAAATTTTAAAATTTAAAAATTTAAATACTAAATTTTAAAAATTTAATTATTAAAACTTTAAATTTTAAAATTTAAAAATTTAAATACTAAATTTTTAAAATTGAATTATTAAAATTTTAAATTTTAAAATTTAAAAATTTAAATTTTAAAATTTAAAAATTTAAATTTTAAAATTTAAAAATTTTAGATTTTAAAATTTAAAAATTTAAATTTTAAAATTTAAAAATTTAAATTTTAAAATTTAAACATTTAAATTTGAATATTTAAAAATTTAATTTTTAAAATTTAAAAATTTAAATTTTAAAATTTAAAAATTTAAATACTAAATTTTAAAAATTTAATTATTAAAACTTTAAATTTTAAAATTTAAAAATTTAAAAATTTAAATACTAAATTTTAAAAATTTATTTATTAAAATTTTAAATTTTAAAATTTTAAAATTTAAATACTAAATTTTAAAAATTTAATTATTAAAACTTTAACTTTTAAAATTTAAAAATTTAAATACTAAATTTTAAAAATTTAATTATTTAAACTTTAAATTTTAAAATTTAAAAATTTAAATACTAAATTTTAAAAATTTAAATATTAAAACTTTAAATTTTAAAATTTAAAAATTTAAATAATAAATTTTAAAAATTTAATTATTAAAACGTTAAATTTTAAAATTTAAAAATTTAAAGTTATAATATTTAAATTTTTAAAATTTAGTATTTAAATTTTTAAATTTTAAAATTTAAAGTTTAATTTTAAAAATTTAATTATTAAAACTTTAAATTTTAAAATTTAAAATTTTAAAAATTTAAATGCTAAATTTTAAAAATTTAATTATTAAAACGTTAAATTTTAAAATTTAAAAATCTAAATTTTAAAATTTAAAAATTTAAATTTTAAAATTTAAAAATTTAAATACTAAATATTAAAAATTTAAATATTAAAACTTTAAATTTTAAAAATTTAAATACTCAATTTTAAAAATTTAAATATTAAAACTTTAAATTTTAAAATTTAAAAATTTAAATACTAAATTTTAAAAATTTAAATATTAAAACTTTAAATTTTAAAATTTAAAAATTTAAATAATAAATTTTAAAAATTTAATTATTAAAACGTTAAATTTTAAAATTTAAAAATTTAAAGTTTTAATATTTAAATTTTTAAAATTTAGTATTTAAATTTTTAAATTTTAAAATTTAAAGTTTAATTTTAAAAATTTAATTATTAAAACTTTAAATTTTAAAATTTAAAAATTTAAAAATTTAAATGCTAAATTTTAAAAATTTAATTATTAAAACGTTAAATTTTAAAATTTAAAAATCTAAATTTTAAAATTTAAAAATTTAAATTTTAAAATTTAAAAATTTAAATACTAAATTTTAAAAATTTAATTATTAAAACTTTAAATTTTAAAATTTAAATATTTAAAAATTTAAATACTAAATTTTAAAAATTTAATTATTAAAACGTTAAATTTTAAAATTTAAAAATCTAAATTTTAAAATTTAAAAATTTAAATTTTAAAATTTAAAAATTTAAATACTAAATTTTAAAAATTTAAATATTAAAACTTTAAATTTTAAAATTTATAAATTTAAATAATAAATTTTAAAAATTTAATTATTAAAACGTTAAATTTTAAAATTTAAAAATTTAAATTTTAAAATTTAAAAATTTAAATTTTAAAATTTAAAAATTTAAATACTAAATTTTAAAAATTTAATTATTAAAACTTTAAATTTTAAAATTTAAAAATTTAAATACTAAATTTTTAAAATTGAATTATTAAAATTTTAAATTTTAAAATTTAAAATTTTAAATTTTAAAATTTAAAAATTTAAATTTTAAAATTTAAAAATTTAAATTTTAAAATTTAAAAATTTAAATTTTAAAATTTAAAAATTTAATTTTAAAATTTAAAAATTTAAATTTGAATATTTAAAAATTTAAATTTTAAAATTTAAAAATATAAATACTAAATTTTAAAAATTTAATTATTAAAACTTTAAATTTTAAAATTTAAAAATTTAAAAATTTAAATACTAAATTTTAATAATTTAAAAATTTAAATACTCAATTTTAAAAATTTAATTATTAAAACTTTAAATTTATAAATTTAAAAATTTAAATACTAAATTTTAAAAATTTAATTATTAAAACTTTAAATTTTAAAATTTAAAAATTTAAAAATTTAAATACTAAATTTTAATAATTTAAAAATTTAAATACTCAATTTTAAAAATTTAATTATTAAAACTTTAAATTTATAAATTTAAAAATTTAAATACTAAATTTTAAAAATCTAATTATTAAAACTTTAAATTTTAAAATTTAAAAATTTAAATATTTAAAAATTTAAATACTAAATATTAAAAATTTAATTATTAAAACTTTAAATTTTAAAATTTAAAAATTTAAATTTTAAAATTTAAAAATTTAAATTTAAAAATTTAAAAATTTAAATACTAAAATTAAAAATTTAATTATTAAAACTTTAAATTTTAAAATTTAAAAATTTAAATGCTAAATTTTAAAAATTTAATTATTAAAACTTTTAATTTTAAAATTTAAAAATTTAAAAATTTAAATAATAAATTTTAAAAATTTAATTTCAAAACTTTAAATTTTAAAATTTAAAAATTTTAATACTAAATTTTAAAAATTTAATTATTAAAACTTTAAATTTTAAAAATTAAAAATTTAAATACTCAATTTTAAAAATTTAATTATTAAAACTTTAAATTTAAAAATTTAAATACAAAATTTTAAAAATTTAATTATTAAAACTTTAACTTTTAAAATTTAAAAATTTAAATACTAAATTTTAAAAATTTAATTATTTAAACTTTAAATTTTAAAATTTAAAAATTTAAATACTAAATTTTAAAAATTTAATTATTAAAACTTTAAATTTTAAAATTTAAAAATTTAAAAATTTAAATACTAAATTTTAAAAATTTAATTATTAAAACGTTAAATTTTAAAATTTAAAAATCTAAATTTTAAAATTTAAAAATTTAAATTTTAAAATTTAAAAATTTAAATACTAAATTTTAAAAATTTATTTATTAAAATTTTAAATTTTAAAATTTTAAAATTTAAATACTAAATTTTAAAAATTTAATTTCAAAACTTTAAATTTTAAAATTTAAAAATTTAAATACTAAATTTTAAAAATTTAATTATTAAAACTTTAAATTTTAAAAATTTAAAAATTTAAATACTCAATTTTAAAAATTTAATTATTAAAACTTTAAATTTAAAAATTTAAAAATTTAAATACAAAATTTTAAAAATTTAATTATTAAAACTTTAACTTTTAAAATTTAAAAATTTAAATACTAAATTTTAAAAATTTAATTATTTAAACTTTAAATTTTAAAATTTAAAAATTTAAATACTAAATTTTAAAAATTTAAATATTAAAACTTTAAATTTTAAAATTTAAAAATTTAAATAATAAATTTTAAAAATTTAATTATTAAAACGTTAAATTTTAAAATTTAAAAATTTAAAGTTTTAATATTTAAATTTTTAAAATTTAGTATTTAAATTTTTAAATTTTAAAATTTAAGGTTTAATTTTAAAAATTTAATTATTAAAACTTTAAATTTTAAAATTTAAAAATTTAAAATTTTAAAAATTTAAATGCTAAATTTTAAAAATTTAATTATTAAAACGTTAAATTTTAAAATTTAAAAATCTAAATTTTAAAATTTAAAAATTTAAATTTTAAAATTTAAAAATTTAAATACTAAATTTTAAAAATTTAATTATTAAAACTTTAAATTTTAAAATTTAAAAATTTAAAAATTTAAATACTAAATTTTAAAAATTTAATTATTAAAACGTTAAATTTTAAAATTTAAAAATCTAAATTTTAAAATTTAAAAATTTAAATTTTAAAATTTAAAAATTTAAATACTAAATTTTAAAAATTTAAATATTAAAACTTTAAATTTTAAAAATTTAAATACTCAATTTTAAAAATTTAATTATTAAAACTTTAAATTTAAAAATTTAAAAATTTAAATACAAAATTTTAAAAATTTAATTATTAAAACTTTAACTTTTAAAATTTAAAAATTTAAATACTAAATTTTAAAAATTTAATTATTTAAACTTTAAATTTTAAAATTTAAAAATTTAAATACTAAATTTTAAAAATTTAAATATTAAAACTTTAAATTTTAAAATTTAAAAATTTAAATAATAAATTTTAAAAATTTAATTATTAAAACGTTAAATTTTAAAATTTAAAAATTTAAAGTTATAATATTTAAATTTTTAAAATTTAGTATTTAAATTTTTAAATTTTAAAATTTAAAGTTTAATTTTAAAAATTTAATTATTAAAACTTTAAGTTTTAAAATTTAAAAATTTAAAAATTTAAATGCTAAATTTTAAAAATTTAATTATTAAAACGTTAAATTTTAAAATTTAAAAATCTAAATTTTAAAATTTAAAAATTTAAATTTTAAAATTTAAAAATTTAAATACTAAATTTTAAAAATTTAATTATTAAAACTTTAAATTTTAAAATTTAAAAATTTAAAAATTTAAATACTAAATTTTAAAAATTTAATTATTAAAACGTTAAATTTTAAAATTTAAAAATCCAAATTTTAAAATTTAAAAATTTAAATTTTAAAATTTAAAAATTTAAATACTAAATTTTAAAAATTTAAATATTAAAACTTTAAATTTTAAAATTTAAAAATTTAAATAATAAATTTTAAAAATTTAATTATTAAAACGTTAAATTTTAAAATTTAAAAATTTAAATTTTAAAATTTAAAAATTTAAATTTTAAAATTTAAAAATTTAAATACTAAATTTTAAAAATTTAATTATTAAAACTTTAAATTTTAAAATTTAAAAATTTAAATACTAAATTTTTAAAATTGAATTATTAAAATTTTAAATTTTAAAATTTAAAAATTTAAATTTTAAAATTTAAAAATTTAAATTTTAAAATTTAAAAATTTAAATTTTAAAATTTAAAAATTTTAGATTTTAAAATTTAAAAATTTAAATTTTAAAATTTAAAAATTTAAATTTTAAAATTTAAACATTTAAATTTGAATATTTAAAAATTTAATTTTTAAAATTTAAAAATTTAAATTTTAAAATTTAAAAATTTAAATACTAAATTTTAAAAATTTAAATATTAAAACTTTAAATTTTAAAATTTAAAAATTTAAAAATTTAAATACTAAATTTTAAAAATTTATTTATTAAAATTTTAAATTTTAAAATTTAAAAATTTAAATACTAAATTTTAAAAATTTAATTATTAAAACTTTAACTTTTAAAATTTAAAAATTTAAATACTAAATTTTAAAAATTTAATTATCTAAACTTTAAATTTTAAAATTTAAAAATTTAAATACTAAATTTTAAAAATTTAAATATTAAAACTTTAAATTTTAAAATTTAAAAATTTAAAAATTTAAATACTAAATTTTAATAATTTAAAAATTTAAATACTCAATTTTAAAAATTTAATTATTAAAACTTTAAATTTATAAATTTAAAAATTTAAATACTAAATTTTAAAAATTTAATTATTAAAACTTTAAATTTTAAAATTTAAAAATTTAAATATTTAAAAATTTAAATACTAAATATTAAAAATTTAATTATTAAAACTTTAAATTTTAAAATTTAAAAATTTAAATGCTAAATTTTAAAAATTTAATTATTAAAACTTTTAATTTTAAAATTTAAAAATTTAAAAATTTAAATACTAAATTTTAAAAATTTAATTATTAAAACGTTAAATTTTAAAATTTAAAAATCTAAATTTTAAAATTTAAAAATTTAAATTTTAAAATTTAAAAATTTAAATACTAAATTTTAAAAATTTAATTATTAAAACTTTAAATTTTAAAATTTAAAAATTTAAAAATTTAAATACTAAATTTTAAAAATTTAATTATTAAAACGTTAAATTTTAAAATTTAAAAATCTAAATTTTAAAATTTAAAAATTTAAATTTTAAAATTTAAAAATTTAAATACTAAATTTTAAAAATTTAAATATTAAAACTTTAAATTTTAAAATTTAAAAATTTAAATAATAAATTTTAAAAATTTAATTATTAAATCGTTAAATTTTAAAATTTAAAAATTTAAATTTTAAAATTTAAAAATTTAAATTTTAAAATTTAAAAATTTAAATACTAAATTTTAAAAATTTAATTATTAAAACTTTAAATTTTAAAATTTAAAAATTTAAATACTAAATTTTTAAAATTGAATTATTAAAATTTTAAATTTTAAAATTTAAAAATTTAAATTTTAAAATTTAAAAATTTAAATTTTAAAATTTAAAAATTTAAATTTTAAAATTTAAAAATTTTAGATTTTAAAATTTAAAAATTTAAATTTTAAAATTTAAAAATTTAAATTTTAAAATTTAAACATTTAAATTTGAATATTTAAAAATTTAATTTTTAAAATTTAAAAATTTAAATTTTAAAATTTAAAAATTTAAATAATAAATTTTAAAAATTTAATTATTAAAACTTTAAATTTTAAAATTTAAAAATTTAAAAATTTAAATACTAAATTTTAAAAATTTATTTATTAAAATTTTAAATTTTAAAATTTTAAAATTTAAATACTAAATTTTAAAAATTTAATTTCAAAACTTTAAATTTTAAAATTTAAAAATTTAAATACTAAATTTTAAAAATTTAATTATTAAAACTTTAAATTTTAAAAATTTAAAAATTTAAATACTCAATTTTAAAAATTTAATTATTAAAACTTTAAATTTAAAAATTTAAAAATTTAAATACAAAATTTTAAAAATTTAATTATTAAAACTTTAACTTTTAAAATTTAAAAATTTAAATACTAAATTTTAAAAATTTAATTATTTAAACTTTAAATTTTAAAATTTAAAAATTTAAATACTAAATTTTAAAAATTTAAATATTAAAACTTTAAATTTTAAAATTTAAAAATTTAAATAATAAATTTTAAAAATTTAATTATTAAAACGTTAAATTTTAAAATTTAAAAATTTAAAGTTTTAATATTTAAATTTTTAAAATTTAGTATTTAAATTTTTAAATTTTAAAATTTAAGGTTTAATTTTAAAAATTTAATTATTAAAACTTTAAATTTTAAAATTTAAAAATTTAAAAATTTAAATGCTAAATTTTAAAAATTTAATTATTAAAACGTTAAATTTTAAAATTTAAAAATCTAAATTTTAAAATTTAAAAATTTAAATTTTAAAATTTAAAAATTTAAATACTAAATTTTAAAAATTTAATTATTAAAACTTTAAATTTTAAAATTTAAAAATTTAAAAATTTAAATACTAAATTTTAAAAATTTAATTATTAAAACGTTAAATTTTAAAATTTAAAAATCTAAATTTTAAAATTTAAAAATTTAAATTTTAAAATTTAAAAATTTAAATACTAAATTTTAAAAATTTAAATATTAAAACTTTAAATTTTAAAAATTTAAATACTCAATTTTAAAAATTTAATTATTAAAACTTTAACTTTTAAAATTTAAAAATTTAAATACTAAATTTTAAAAATTTAATTATTTAAACTTTAAATTTTAAAATTTAAAAATTTAAATACTAAATTTTAAAAATTTAAATATTAAAACTTTAAATTTTAAAATTTAAAAATTTAAATAATAAATTTTAAAAATTTAATTATTAAAACGTTAAATTTTAAAATTTAAAAATTTAAAGTTATAATATTTAAATTTTTAAAATTTAGTATTTAAATTTTTAAATTTTAAAATTTAAAGTTTAATTTTAAAAATTTAATTATTAAAACTTTAAGTTTTAAAATTTAAAAATTTAAAAATTTAAATGCTAAATTTTAAAAATTTAATTATTAAAACGTTAAATTTTAAAATTTAAAAATCTAAATTTTAAAATTTAAAAATTTAAATTTTAAAATTTAAAAATTTAAATACTAAATTTTAAAAATTTAATTATTAAAACTTTAAATTTTAAAATTTAAAAATTTAAAAATTTAAATACTAAATTTTAAAAATTTAAATATTAAAACTTTAAATTTTAAAAATTTAAATACTAAATTTTAAAAATTTAAATATTAAAACTTTAAATTTTAAAATTTATAAATTTAAATAATAAATTTTAAAAATTTAATTATTAAAATGTTAAATTTTAAAATTTAAAAATTTAAATTTTAAAATTTAAAAATTTAAATTTTAAAATTTAAAAATTTAAATACTAAATTTTAAAAATTTAATTATTAAAACTTTAAATTTTAAAATTTAAATACTAAATTTTTAAAATTGAATTATTAAAATTTTAAATTTTAAAATTTAAAATTTTAAATTTTAAAATTTAAAAATTTAAATTTTAAAATTTAAAAATTTAAATTTTAAAATTTAAAAATTTAAATTTTAAAATTTAAAAATTTTAATTTTAAAATTTAAAAATTTAAATTTGAATATTTAAAAATTTAAATTTTAAAATTTAAAAATATAAATACTAAATTTTAAAAATTTAATTATTAAAACTTTAAATTTTAAAATTTAAAAATTTAAAAATTTAAATACTAAATTTTAATAATTTAAAAATTTAAATACTCAATTTTAAAAATTTAATTATTAAAACTTTAAATTTATAAATTTAAAAATTTAAATACTAAATTTTAAAAATTTAATTATTAAAACTTTAAATTTTAAAATTTAAAAATTTAAATATTTAAAAATTTAAATACTAAATATTAAAAATTTAATTATTAAAACTTTAAATTTTAAAATTTAAAAATTTAAATTTTAAAATTTAAAAATTTAAATTTAAAAATTTAAAAATTTAAATACTAAAATTAAAAATTTAATTATTAAAACTTTAAATTTTAAAATTTAAAAATTTAAATGCTAAATTTTAAAAATTTAATTATTAAAACTTTTAATTTTAAAATTTAAAAATTTAAAAATTTAAATACTAAATTTTAAAAATTTAATTATTAAAACGTTAAATTTTAAAATTTAAAAATCTAAATTTTAAAATTTAAAAATTTAAATTTTAAAATTTAAAAATTTAAATACTAAATTTTAAAAATTTAATTATTAAAACTTTAAATTTTAAAATATAACAATTTAAATACTAAATTTTAAAAATTTAATTTCAAAACTTTAAATTTTAAAATTTAAAAATTTTAATACTAAATTTTAAAAATTTAATTATTAAAACTTTAAATTTTAAAAATTAAAAATTTAAATACTCAATTTTAAAAATTTAATTATTAAAACTTTAAATTTAAAAATTTAAATACAAAATTTTAAAAATTTAATTATTAAAACTTTAACTTTTAAAATTTAAAAATTTAAATACTAAATTTTAAAAATTTAATTATTTAAACTTTAAATTTTAAAATTTAAAAATTTAAATACTAAATTTTAAAAATTTAATTATTAAAACGTTAAATTTTAAAATTTAAAAATTTAAAGTTTTAATATTTAAATTTTTAAAATTTAGTATTTAAATTTTTAAATTTTAAAATTTAAAGTATAATTTTAAAAATTTAATTATTAAAACTTTAAATTTTAAAATTTAAAAATTTAAAAATTTAAATGCCAAATTTTAAAAATTTAATTATTAAAACGTTAAATTTTAAAATTTAAAAATCTAAATTTTAAAATTTAAAAATTTAAATTTTAAAATTTAAAAATTTAAATACTAAATTTTAAAAATTTAATTATTAAAACTTTAAATTTTAAAATTTAAAAATTTAAATTTTAAAATTTAAAAATTTAAATTTTAAAATTTAAAAATTTAAATACTAAATTTTAAAAATTTAATTATTAAAACTTTAAATTTTAAAATTTAAAAATTTAAATACTAAATTTTTAAAATTGAATTATTAAAATTTTAAATTTTAAAATTTAAAAATTTAAATTTTAAAATTTAAAAATTTAAATTTTAAAATTTAAAAATTTAAATTTTAAAATTTAAAAATTTTAGATTTTTTAAATTTAAAAATTTAAATTTTAAAATTTAAAAATTTAAATTTTAAAATTTAAACATTTAAATTTGAATATTTAAAAATTTAATTTTTAAAATTTAAAAATTTAAATTTTAAAATTTAAAAATTTAAATAATAAATTTTAAAAATTTAATTATTAAAACTTTAAATTTTAAAATTTAAAAATTTAAAAATTTAAATACTAAATTTTAAAAATTTATTTATTAAAATTTTAAATTTTAAAATTTTAAAATTTAAATACTAAATTTTAAAAATTTAATTTCAAAACTTTAAATTTTAAAATTTAAAAATTTAGATACTAAATTTTAAAAATTTAATTATTAAAACTTTAAATTTTAAAAATTTAAAAATTTAAATACTCAATTTTAAAAATTTAATTATTAAAACTTTAAATTTAAAAATTTAAAAATTTAAATACAAAATTTTAAAAATTTAATTATTAAAACTTTAACTTTTATAATTTAAAAATTTAAATACTAAATTTTAAAAATTTAATTATTTAAACTTTAAATTTTAAAATTTAAAAATTTAAAAATTTAAATACTAAATTTTAAAAATTTAATTATTAAAACGTTAAATTTTAAAATTTAAAAATTTAAAGTTTTAATATTTAAATTTTTAAAATTTAGTATTTAAATTTTTAAATTTTAAAATTTAAAGTATAATTTTAAAAATTTAATTATTAAAACTTTAAATTTTAAAATTTAAAAATTTAAAAATTTAAATGCCAAATTTTAAAAATTTAATTATTAAAACGTTAAATTTTAAAATTTAAAAATCTAAATTTTAAAATTTAAAAATTTAAATTTTAAAATTTAAAAATTTAAATACTAAATTTTAAAAATTTAATTATTAAAACTTTAAATTTTAAAATTTAAAAATTTAAAAATTTAAATACTAAATTTTATAAATTTAATTATTAAAACGTTAAATTTTAAAATTTAAAAATCTAAATTTTAAAATTTAAAATTTAAATTTTAAAATTTAAAAATTTAAATACTAAATTTTAAAAATTTAAATATTAAAACTTTAAATTTTAAAATTTAAAAATTTAAATAATAAATTTTAAATATTTAATTATTAAATCGTTAAATTTTAAAATTTAAAAATTTAAATTTTAAAATTTAAAAATTTAAATTTTAAAATTTAAAAATTTAAATACTAAATTTTAAAAATTTAATTATTAAAACTTTAAATTTTAAAATTTAAAAATTTAAATACTAAATTTTTAAAATTGAATTATTAAAATTTTAAATTTTAAAATTTAAAAATTTAAATTTTAAAATTTAAAAATTTAAATTTTAAAATTTAAAAATTTAAATTTTAAAATTTAAAAATTTAAATACTAAATTTTAAAAATTTAATTATTTAAACTTTAAATTTTAAAATTTAAAAATTTAAATACTAAATTTTAAAAATTTAATTATTAAAACGTTAAATTTTAAAATTTAAAAATTTAAAGTTTTAATATTTAAATTTTTAAAATTTAGTATTTAAATTTTTAAATTTTAAAATTTAAAGTATAATTTTAAAAATTTAATTATTAAAACTTTAAATTTTAAAATTTAAAAATTTAAAAATTTAAATGCCAAATTTTAAAAATTTAATTATTAAAACGTTAAATTTTAAAATTTAAAAATCTAAATTTTAAAATTTAAAAATTTAAATTTTAAAATTTAAAAATTTAAATACTAAATTTTAAAAATTTAATTATTAAAACTTTAAATTTTAAAATTTAAAAATTTAAAAATTTAAATACTAAATTTTAAAAATTTAATTATTAAAACGTTAAATTTTAAAATTTAAAAATCTAAATTTTAAAATTTAAAAATTTAAATTTTAAAATTTAAAAATTTAAATACTAAATTTTAAAAATTTAAATATTAAAACTTTAAATTTTAAAATTTAAAAATTTAAATAATAAATTTTAAAAATTTAATTATTAAATCGTTAAATTTTAAAATTTAAAAATTTAAATTTTAAAATTTAAAAATTTAAATTTTAAAATTTAAAAATTTAAATACTAAATTTTAAAAATTTAATTATTAAAACTTTAAATTTTAAAATTTAAAAATTTAAATACTAAATTTTTAAAATTGAATTATTAAAATTTTAAATTTTAAAATTTAAAAATTTAAATTTTAAAATTTAAAAATTTAAATTTTAAAATTTAAAAATTTAAATTTTAAAATTTAAAAATTTTAGATTTTAAAATTTAAAAATTTAAATTTTAAAATTTAAAAATTTAAATTTTAAAATTTAAACATTTAAATTTGAATATTTAAAAATTTAATTTTTAAAATTTAAAAATTTAAATTTTAAAATTTAAAAATTTAAATAATAAATTTTAAAAATTTAATTATTAAAACTTTAAATTTTAAAATTTAAAAATTTAAAAATTTAAATACTAAATTTTAAAAATTTATTTATTAAAATTTTAAATTTTAAAATTTTAAAATTTAAATACTAAATTTTAAAAATTTAATTTCAAAACTTTAAATTTTAAAATTTAAAAATTTAAATACTAAATTTTAAATATTTAATTATTAAAACTTTAAATTTTAAAAATTTAAAAATTTAAATACTCAATTTTAAAAATTTAATTATTAAAACTTTAAATTTAAAAATTTAAAAATTTAAATACAAAATTTTAAAAATTTAATTATTAAAACTTTAACTTTTAAAATTTAAAAATTTAAATACTAAATTTTAAAAATTTAATTATTTAAACTTTAAATTTTAAAATTTAAAAATTTAAATACTAAATTTTAAAAATTTAAATATTAAAACTTTAAATTTTAAAATTTAAAAATTTAAATAATAAATTTTAAAAATTTAATTATTAAAACGTTAAATTTTAAAATTTAAAAATTTAAAGTTTTAATATTTAAATTTTTAAAATTTAGTATTTAAATTTTTAAATTTTAAAATTTAAGGTTTAATTTTAAAAATTTAATTATTAAAACTTTAAATCTTAAAATTTAAAAATTTAAAAATTTAAATGCTAAATTTTAAAAATTTAATTATTAAAACGTTAAATTTTAAAATTTAAAAATCTAAATTTTAAAATTTAAAAATTTAAATTTTAAAATTTAAAAATTTAAATACTAAATTTTAAAAATTTAATTATTAAAACTTTAAATTTTAAAATTTAAAAATTTAAAAATTTAAATACTAAATTTTAAAAATTTAATTATTAAAACGTTAAATTTTAAAATTTAAAAATCTAAATTTTAAAATTTAAAAATTTAAATTTTAAAATTTAAAAATTTAAATACTAAATTTTAAAAATTTAAATATTAAAACTTTAAATTTTAAAAATTTAAATACTCAATTTTAAAAATTTAATTATTAAAACTTTAAATTTAAAAATTTAAAAATTTAAATACAAAATTTTAAAAATTTAATTATTAAAACTTTAACTTTTAAAATTTAAAAATTTAAATACTAAATTTTAAAAATTTAATTATTTAAACTTTAAATTTTAAAATTTAAAAATTTAAATACTAAATTTTAAAAATTTAAATATTAAAACTTTAAATTTTAAAATTTAAAAATTTAAATAATAAATTTTAAAAATTTAATTATTAAAACGTTAAATTTTAAAATTTAAAAATTTAAAGTTATAATATTTAAATTTTTAAAATTTAGTATTTAAATTTTTAAATTTTAAAATTTAAAGTTTAATTTTAAAAATTTAATTATTAAAACTTTAAGTTTTAAAATTTAAAAATTTAAAAATTTAAATGCTAAATTTTAAAAATTTAATTATTAAAACGTTAAATTTTAAAATTTAAAAATCTAAATTTTAAAATTTAAAAATTTAAATTTTAAAATTTAAAAATTTAAATACTAAATTTTAAAAATTTAATTATTAAAACTTTAAATTTTAAAATTTAAAAATTTAAAAATTTAAATACTAAATTTTAAAAATTTAATTATTAAAACGTTAAATTTTAAAATTTAAAAATCCAAATTTTAAAATTTAAAAATTTAAATTTTAAAATTTAAAAATTTAAATACTAAATTTTAAAAATTTAAATATTAAAACTTTAAATTTTAAAATTTATAAATTTAAATAATAAATTTTAAAAATTTAATTATTAAAACGTTAAATTTTAAAATTTAAAAATTTAAATTTTAAAATTTAAAAATTTAAATTTTAAAATTTAAAAATTTAAATACTAAATTTTAAAAATTTAATTATTAAAACTTTAAATTTTAAAATTTAAAAATTTAAATACTAAATTTTTAAAATTGAATTATTAAAATTTTAAATTTTAAAATTTAAAATTTTAAATTTTAAAATTTAAAAATTTAAATTTTAAAATTTAAAAATTTAAATTTTAAAATTTAAAAATTTAAATTTTAAAATTTAAAAATTTAAATTTTAAAATTTAAAAATTTAAATTTGAATATTTAAAAATTTAAATTTTAAAATTTAAAAATATAAATACTAAATTTTAAAAATTTAATTATTAAAACTTTAAATTTTAAAATTTAAAAATTTAAAAATTTAAATAATAAATTTTAATAATTTAAAAATTTAAATACTCAATTTTAAAAATTTAATTATTAAAACTTTAAATTTATAAATTTAAAAATTTAAATACTAAATTTTAAAAATTTAATTATTAAAACTTTAAATTTTAAAATTTAAAAATTTAAATATTTAAAAATTTAAATACTAAATATTAAAAATTTAATTATTAAAACTTTAAATTTTAAAATTTAAAAATTTAAATTTTAAAATTTAAAAATTTAAATTTAAAAATTTAAAAATTTAAATACTAAAATTAAAAATTTAATTATTAAAACTTTAAATTTTAAAATTTAAAAATTTAAATGCTAAATTTTAAAAATTTAATTATTAAAACTTTTAATTTTAAAATTTAAAAATTTAAAAATTTAAATACTAAATTTTAAAAATTTAATTATTAAAACGTTAAATTTTAAAATTTAAAAATCTAAATTTTAAAATTTAAAAATTTAAATTTTAAAATTTAAAAATTTAAATACTAAATTTTAAAAATTTAATTATTAAAACTTTAAATTTTAAAATATAACAATTTAAATACTAAATTTTAAAAATTTAATTTCAAAACTTTAAATTTTAAAATTTAAAAATTTTAATACTAAATTTTAAATATTTAATTATTAAAACTTTAAATTTTAAAAATTAAAAATTTAAATACTCAATTTTAAAAATTTAATTATTAAAACTTTAAATTTAAAAATTTAAATACAAAATTTTAAAAATTTAATTATTAAAACTTTAACTTTTAAAATTTAAAAATTTAAATACTAAATTTTAAAAATTTAATTATTTAAACTTTAAATTTTAAAATTTAAAAATTTAAATACTAAATTTTAAAAATTTAATTATTAAAACGTTAAATTTTAAAATTTAAAAATTTAAAGTTTTAATATTTAAATTTTTAAAATTTAGTATTTAAATTTTTAAATTTTAAAATTTAAAGTATAATTTTAAAAATTTAATTATTAAAACTTTAAATTTTAAAATTTAAAAATTTAAAAATTTAAATGCCAAATTTTAAAAATTTAATTATTAAAACGTTAAATTTTAAAATTTAAAAATCTAAATTTTAAAATTTAAAAATTTAAATTTTAAAATTTAAAAATTTAAATACTAAATTTTAAAAATTTAATTATTAAAACTTTAAATTTTAAAATTTAAAAATTTAAAAATTTAAATACTAAATTTTAAAAATTTAATTATTAAAACGTTAAATTTTAAAATTTAAAAATCTAAATTTTAAAATTTAAAAATTTAAATTTTAAAATTTAAAAATTTAAATACTAAATTTTAAAAATTTAAATATTAAAACTTTAAATTTTAAAATTTAAAAATTTAAATAATAAATTTTAAAAATTTAATTATTAAATCGTTAAATTTTAAAATTTAAAAATTTAAATTTTAAAATTTAAAAATTTAAATTTTAAAATTTAAAAATTTAAATACTAAATTTTAAAAATTTAATTATTAAAACTTTAAATTTTAAAATTTAAAAATTTAAATACTAAATTTTTAAAATTGAATTATTAAAATTTTAAATTTTAAAATTTAAAAATTTAAATTTTAAAATTTAAAAATTTAAATTTTAAAATTTAAAAATTTAAATTTTAAAATTTAAAAATTTAAATACTAAATTTTAAAAATTTAATTATTTAAACTTTAAATTTTAAAATTTAAAAATTTAAATACTAAATTTTAAAAATTTAATTATTAAAACGTTAAATTTTAAAATTTAAAAATTTAAAGTTTTAATATTTAAATTTTTAAAATTTAGTATTTAAATTTTTAAATTTTAAAATTTAAAGTATAATTTTAAAAATTTAATTATTAAAACTTTAAATTTTAAAATTTAAAAATTTAAAAATTTAAATGCCAAATTTTAAAAATTTAATTATTAAAACGTTAAATTTTAAAATTTAAAAATCTAAATTTTAAAATTTAAAAATTTAAATTTTAAAATTTAAAAATTTAAATACTAAATTTTAAAAATTTAATTATTAAAACTTTAAATTTTAAAATTTAAAAATTTAAAAATTTAAATACTAAATTTTAAAAATTTAATTATTAAAACGTTAAATTTTAAAATTTAAAAATCTAAATTTTAAAATTTAAAAATTTAAATTTTAAAATTTAAAAATTTAAATACTAAATTTTAAAAATTTAAATATTAAAACTTTAAATTTTAAAATTTAAAAATTTAAATAATAAATTTTAAAAATTTAATTATTAAAACGTTAAATTTTAAAATTTAAAAATTTAAATTTTAAAATTTAAAAATTTAAATTTTAAAATTTAAAAATTTAAATACTAAATTTTAAAAATTTAATTATTAAAACTTTAAATTTTAAAATTTAAAAATTTAAATACTAAATTTTTAAAATTGAATTATTAAAATTTTAAATTTTAAAATTTAAAAATTTAAATTTTAAAATTTAAAAATTTAAATTTTAAAATTTAAAAATTTTAGATTTTAAAATTTAAAAATTTAAATTTTAAAATTTAAAAATTTAAATTTTAAAATTTAAACATTTAAATTTGAATATTTAAAAATTTAATTTTTAAAATTTAAAAATTTAAATTTTAAAATTTAAAAATTTAAATACTAAATTTTAAAAATTTAATTATTAAAACTTTAAATTTTAAAATTTAAAAATTTAAAAATTTAAATACTAAATTTTAAAAATTTATTTATTAAAATTTTAAATTTTAAAATTTTAAAATTTAAATACTAAATTTTAAAAATTTAATTATTAAAACTTTAACTTTTAAAATTTAAAAATTAAAATACTAAATTTTAAAAATTTAATTATTTAAACTTTAAATTTTAAAATTTAAAAATTTAAATACTAAATTTTAAAAATTTAAATATTAAAACTTTAAATTTTAAAATTTAAAAATTTAAATAATAAATTTTAAAAATTTAATTATTAAAACGTTAAATTTTAAAATTTAAAAATATAAAGTTATAATATTTAAATTTTTAAAATTTAGTATTTAAATTTTTAAATTTTAAAATTTAAAGTTTAATTTTAAAAATTTAATTATTAAAACTTTAAATTTTAAAATTTAAAATTTTAAAAATTTAAATGCTAAATTTTAAAAATTTAATTATTAAAACGTTAAATTTTAAAATTTAAAAATCTAAATTTTAAAATTTAAAAATTTAAATTTTAAAATTTAAAAATTTAAATACTAAATTTTAAAAATTTAAATATTAAAACTTTAAATTTTAAAAATTTAAATACTCAATTTTAAAAATTTAAATATTAAAACTTTAAATTTTAAAATTTAAAAATTTAAATACTAAATTTTAAAAATTTAAATATTAAAACTTTAAATTTTAAAATTTAAAAATTTAAAAATTTAAATGCTAAATTTTAAAAATTTAATTATTAAAACGTTAAATTTTAAAATTTAAAAATCTAAATTTTAAAATTTAAAAATTTAAATTTTAAAATTTAAAAATTTAAATACTAAATTTTAAAAATTTAATTATTAAAACTTTAAATTTTAAAATTTAAATATTTAAAAATTTAAATACTAAATTTTAAAAATTTAATTATTAAAACGTTAAATTTTAAAATTTAAAAATCTAAATTTTAAAATTTAAAAATTTAAATTTTAAAATTTAAAAATTTAAATACTAAATTTTAAAAATTTAAATATTAAAACTTTAAATTTTAAAATTTATAAATTTAAATAATAAATTTTAAACATTTAATTATTAAAACGTTAAATTTTAAAATTTAAAAATTTAAATTTTAAAATTTAAAAATTTAAATTTTAAAATTTAAAAATTTAAATACTAAATTTTAAAAATTTAATTATTAAAACTTTAAATTTTAAAATTTAAAAATTTAAATACTAAATTTTTAAAATTGAATTATTAAAATTTTAAATTTTAAAATTTAAAATTTTAAATTTTAAAATTTAAAAATTTAAATTTTAAAATTTAAAAATTTAAATTTTAAAATTTAAAAATTTAAATTTTAAAATTTAAAAATTTAAATTTTAAAATTTAAAAATTTAAATTTGAATATTTAAAAATTTAAATTTTAAAATTTAAAAATATAAATACTAAATTTTAAAAATTTAATTATTAAAACTTTAAATTTTAAAATTTAAAAATTTAAAAATTTAAATACTAAATTTTAATAATTTAAAAATTTAAATACTCAATTTTAAAAATTTAATTATTAAAACTTTAAATTTATAAATTTAAAAATTTAAATACTAAATTTTAAAAATTTAATTATTAAAACTTTAAATTTTAAAATTTAAAAATTTAAATATTTAAAAATTTAAATACTAAATATTAAAAATTTAATTATTAAAACTTTAAATTTTAAAATTTAAAAATTTAAATTTTAAAATTTAAAAATTTAAATTTAAAAATTTAAAAATTTAAATACTAAAATTAAAAATTTAATTATTAAAACTTTAAATTTTAAAATTTAAAAATTTAAATGCTAAATTTTAAAAATTTAATTATTAAAACTTTTAATTTTAAAATTTAAAAATTTAAAAATTTAAATACTAAATTTTAAAAATTTAATTATTAAAACGTTAAATTTTAAAATTTAAAAATCTAAATTTTAAAATTTAAAAATTTAAATTTTAAAATTTAAAAATTTAAATACTAAATTTTAAAAATTTAATTATTAAAACTTTAAATTTTAAAATATAACAATTTAAATACTAAATTTTAAAAATTTAATTTCAAAACTTTAAATTTTAAAATTTAAAAATTTTAATACTAAATTTTAAAAATTTAATTATTAAAACTTTAAATTTTAAAAATTAAAAATTTAAATACTCAATTTTAAAAATTTAATTATTAAAACTTTAAATTTAAAAATTTAAATACAAAATTTTAAAAATTTAATTATTAAAACTTTAACTTTTAAAATTTAAAAATTTAAATACTAAATTTTAAAAATTTAATTATTTAAACTTTAAATTTTAAAATTTAAAAATTTAAATACTAAATTTTAAAAATTTAATTATTAAAACGTTAAATTTTAAAATTTAAAAATTTAAAGTTTTAATATTTAAATTTTTAAAATTTAGTATTTAAATTTTTAAATTTTAAAATTTAAAGTATAATTTTAAAAATTTAATTATTAAAACTTTAAATTTTAAAATTTAAAAATTTAAAAATTTAAATGCCAAATTTTAAAAATTTAATTATTAAAACGTTAAATTTTAAAATTTAAAAATCTAAATTTTAAAATTTAAAAATTTAAATTTTAAAATTTAAAAATTTAAATACTAAATTTTAAAAATTTAATTATTAAAACTTTAAATTTTAAAATTTAAAAATTTAAAAATTTAAATACTAAATTTTAAAAATTTAATTATTAAAACGTTAAATTTTAAAATTTAAAAATCTAAATTTTAAAATTTAAAAATTTAAATTTTAAAATTTAAAAATTTAAATACTAAATTTTAAAAATTTAAATATTAAAACTTTAAATTTTAAAATTTAAAAATTTAAATAATAAATTTTAAAAATTTAATTATTAAATCGTTAAATTTTAAAATTTAAAAATTTAAATTTTAAAATTTAAAAATTTAAATTTTAAAATTTAAAAATTTAAATACTAAATTTTAAAAATTTAATTATTAAAACTTTAAATTTTAAAATTTAAAAATTTAAATACTAAATTTTTAAAATTGAATTATTAAAATTTTAAATTTTAAAATTTAAAAATTTAAATTTTAAAATTTAAAAATTTAAATTTTAAAATTTAAAAATTTAAATTTTAAAATTTAAAAATTTTAGATTTTAAAATTTAAAAATTTAAATTTTAAAATTTAAAAATTTAAATTTTAAAATTTAAACATTTAAATTTGAATATTTAAAAATTTAATTTTTAAAATTTAAAAATTTAAATTTTAAAATTTAAAAATTTAAATAATAAATTTTAAAAATTTAATTATTAAAACTTTAAATTTTAAAATTTAAAAATTTAAAAATTTAAATACTAAATTTTAAAAATTTATTTATTAAAATTTTAAATTTTAAAATTTTAAAATTTAAATACTAAATTTTAAAAATTTAATTATTAAAACTTTAACTTTTCAAATTTAAAAATTTAAATACTAAATTTTAAAAATTTAATTATTTAAACTTTAAATTTTAAAATTTAAAAATTTAAATACTAAATTTTAAAAATTTAAATATTAAAACTTTAAATTTTAAAATTTAAAAATTTAAATAATAAATTTTAAAAATTTAATTATTAAAACGTTAAATTTTAAAATTTAAAAATTTAAAGTTATAATATTTAAATTTTTAAAATTTAGTATTTAAATTTTTAAATTTTAAAATTTAAAGTTTAATTTTAAAAATTTAATTATTAAAACTTTAAATTTTAAAATTTAAAATTTTAAAAATTTAAATGCTAAATTTTAAAAATTTAATTATTAAAACGTTAAATTTTAAAATTTAAAAATCTAAATTTTAAAATTTAAAAATTTAAATTTTAAAATTTAAAAATTTAAATACTAAATTTTAAAAATTTAAATATTAAAACTTTATATTTTAAAAATTTAAATACTCAATTTTAAAAATTTAAATATTAAAACTTTATATTTTAAAAATTTAAATACTCAATTTTAAAAATTTAAATATTAAAACTTTAAATTTTAAAATTTAAAAATTTAAATACTAAATTTTAAAAATTTAAATATTAAAACTTTAAATTTTAAAATTTAAAAATTTAAATAATAAATTTTAAAAATTTAATTATTAAAACGTTAAATTTTAAAATTTAAAAATTTAAAGTTTTAATATTTAAATTTTTAAAATTTAGTATTTAAATTTTTAAATTTTAAAATTTAAAGTTTAATTTTAAAAATTTAATTATTAAAACTTTAAATTTTAAAATTTAAAAATTTAAAAATTTAAATGATAAATTTTAAAAATTTAATTATTAAAACGTTAAATTTTAAAATTTAAAAATCTAAATTTTAAAATTTAAAAATTTAAATTTTAAAATTTAAAAATTTAAATACTAAATTTTAAAAATTTAATTATTAAAACTTTAAATTTTAAAATTTAAATATTTAAAAATTTAAATACTAAATTTTAAAAATTTAAATACTAAATTTTAAAAATTTAATTATTAAAACGTTAAATTTTAAAATTTAAAAATCTAAATTTTAAAATTTAAAAATTTAAATTTTAAAATTTAAAAATTTAAATACTAAATTTTAAAAATTTAAATATTAAAACTTTAAATTTTAAAGTTTATAAATTTAAATAATAAATTTTAAAAATTTAATTATTAAAACGTTAAATTTTAAAATTTAAAAATTTAAATTTTAAAATTTAAAAATTTAAATTTTAAAATTTAAAAATTTAAATACTAAATTTTAAAAATTTAATTATTAAAACTTTAAATTTTAAAATTTAAAAATTTAAATACTAAATTTTTAAAATTGAATTATTAAAATTTTAAATTTTAAAATTTAAAATTTTAAATTTTAAAATTTAAAAATTTAAATTTTAAAATTTAAAAATTTAAATTTTAAAATTAAAAAATTTAAATTTTAAAATTTAAAAATTTAAATTTTAAAATTTAAAAATTTAAATTTTAAAATTTAAAAATTTAAATTTGAATATTTAAAAATTTAAATTTTAAAATTTAAAAATATAAATACTAAATTTTAAAAATTTAATTATTAAAACTTTAAATTTTAAAATTTAAAAATTTAAAAATTTAAATACTAAATTTTAATAATTTAAAAATTTAAATACTCAATTTTAAAAATTTAATTATTAAAACATTAAATTTATAAATTTAAAAATTTAAATACTAAATTTTAAAAATTTAATTATTAAAACTTTAAATTTTAAAATTTAAAAATTTAAATATTTAAAAATTTAAATACTAAATATTAAAAATTTAATTATTAAAACTTTAAATTTTAAAATTTAAAAATTTAAATTTTAAAATTTAAAAATTTAAATTTAAAAATTTAAAAATTTAAATACTAAAATTAAAAATTTAATTATTAAAACTTTAAATTTTAAAATTTAAAAATTTAAATGCTAAATTTTAAAAATTTAATTATTAAATCTTTTAATTTTAAAATTTAAAAATTTAAAAATTTAAATACTAAATTTTAAAAATTTAATTATTAAAACGTTAAATTTTAAAATTTAAAAATCTAAATTTTAAAATTTAAAAATTTAAATTTTAAAATTTAAAAATTTAAATACTAAATTTTAAAAATTTAATTATTAAAACTTTAAATTTTAAAATATAACAATTTAAATACTAAATTTTAAAAATTTAATTTCAAAACTTTAAATTTTAAAATTTAAAAATTTTAATACTAAATTTTAAAAATTTAATTATTAAAACTTTAAATTTTAAAATTTAAAAATTTAAAAATTTAAATGCTAAATTTTAAAAATTTAATTATTAAAACGTTAAATTTTAAAATTTAAAAATCTAAATTTTAAAATTTAAAAATTTAAATTTTAAAATTTAAAAATTTAAATACTAAATTTTAAAAATTTAATTATTAAAACTTTAAATTTTAAAATTTAAAAATTTAAAAATTTAAAAATTTAAATACTAAATTTTAAAAATTTAATTATTAAAACGTTAAATTTTAAAATTTAAAAATCTAAATTTTAAAATTTAAAAATTTAAATTTTAAAATTTAAAAATTTAAATACTAAATTTTAAAAATTTATATATTAAAACTTTAAATTTTAAAATTTAAAAATTTAAATAATAAATTTTAAAAATTTAATTATTAAAACGTTAAATTTTAAAATTTAAAAATTTAAATTTTAAAATTTAAAAATTTTAATTTTAATATTTAAAAATTTAAATACTAAATTTTAAAAATTTAATTATTAAAACTTTAAATTTTAAAATTTAAAAATTTAAATACAAAATTTTTAAAATTGAATTATTAAAATTTTAAATTTTAAAATTTAAAAATTTAAATTTTAAAATTTAAAAATTTAAATTTTTAAATTTAAAAATTTAAATTTTAAAATTTAAAAATTTAAATTTTAAAATTTAAAAATTTAAATTTTAAAATTTAAAAATTTAAATTTGAATATTTAAAAATTTAAATTTGAAAATTTAAAAATTTAAATTTTAAAATTTAAAAATTTAAATACTAAATTTTAAAAATTTAATTATTAAAACTTTAAATTTTAAAATTTAAAAATTTATATTTTAAATTTTAAAAATTTGAATATTAAAACTTTAAATTTTAAAATTTAAAAATTTAAATACTAAATTTTAAAAATTTAATTATTAAAACGTTAAATTTTAAAATTTAAAAATTTAAATTTTAAAATTTAAAAATTTAAATGTTAAAATTTAAAAATTTAAATTTTAAAATTTAAAAATTTAAATACTAAATTTTAGTAATTTAAAAATATAAATACTCAATTTTAAAAATTTAATTATTAAAACTTTAAATTTAAAAATTTAAAAATTTAAATTTTAAAATTTAAAAATTTAAATTTTAAAATTTAAAACTTTAAATTTTAAAATTTATAAATTTAAATACTAAATTTTAAAAATTTATTTCCAAAACTTTAAATTTTAAAATTTAAAAATTTAAATACTAAATTTTAATAATTTAAAAATTTAAATACACAATTTTAAAAATTTAATTATTAAAACATTAAATTTTAAAATTTAAAAATTTAAATGCTAAATTTTAAAAATTTAATTATTAAAACTTTTAATTTTAAAATTTAAAAATTTAAAAATTTAAATACTAAATTTTAAAAATTTAATTATTAAAACGTTAAATTTTAAAATTTAAAAATCTAAATTTTAAAATTTAAAAATTTATATTTTAAAATTTAAAAATTTAAATACTAAATTTTAAAAATTTAATTATTAAAACTTTAAATTTTAAAATATAACAATTTAAATAATAAATTTTAAAAATTTAATTTCAAAACTTTAAATTTTAAAATTTAAAAATTTAAATACTAAATTTTAAAAATTTAATTATTAAAACTTTAAATTTTAAAAATTTAAAAATTTAAATACTCAATTTTAAAAATTTAATTATTAAAACTTTAAATTTAAAAATTTAAAAATTTAAATACAAAATTTTAAAAATTTAATTATTAAAACTTTAACTTTTAAAATTTAAAAATTTAAATACTAAATTTTAAAAATTTAATTATTAAAACTTTAAATTTTAAAATTTAAAAATTTAAATATTTAAAAATTTAAATACTAAATATTAAAAATTTAATTATTAAAACTTTAAATTTTAAAATTTAAAAATTTAAATTTTAAAATTTAAAAATTTAAATATTTAAAAATTTAAATACTAAATATTAAAAATTTAATTATTAAAACTTTAAATTTTAAAATTTAAAAATTTAAATTTTAAAATTTAAAAATTTAAATTTAAAAATTTAAAAATTTAAATACTAAAATTAAAAATTTAATTATTAAAACTTTAAATTTTAAAATTTAAAAATTTAAATGCTAAATTTTAAAAATTTAATTATTAAATCTTTTAATTTTAAAATTTAAAAATTTAAAAATTTAAATACTAAATTTTAAAAATTTAATTATTAAAACGTTAAATTTTAAAATTTAAAAATCTAAATTTTAAAATTTAAAAATTTAAATTTTAAAATTTAAAAATTTAAATACTAAATTTTAAAAATTTAATTATTAAAACTTTAAATTTTAAAATATAACAATTTAAATACTAAATTTTAAAAATTTAATTTCAAAACTTTAAATTTTAAAATTTAAAAATTTTAATACTAAATTTTAAAAATTTAATTATTAAAACTTTAAATTTTAAAATTTAAAAATTTAAAAATTTAAATGCTAAATTTTAAAAATTTAATTATTAAAACGTTAAATTTTAAAATTTAAAAATTTAAATTTTAAAATTTAAAAATTTAAATTTTAAAATTTAAAAATTTAAATACTAAATTTTAAAAATTTAATTATTAAAACTTTAAATTTTAAAATTTAAAAATTTAAAAATTTAAATACTAAATTTTAAAAATTTAATTATTAAAACGTTAAATTTTAAAATTTAAAAATCTAAATTTTAAAATTTAAAAATTTAAATTTTAAAATTTAAAAATTTAAATACTAAATTTTAAAAATTTAAATATTAAAACTTTAAATTTTAAAATTTAAAAATTTAAATAATAAATTTTAAAAATTTAATTATTAAAACGTTAAATTTTAAAATTTAAAAATTTAAATTTTAAAATTTAAAAATTTTAATTTTAAAATTTAAAAATTTAAATACTAAATTTTAAAAATTTAATTATTAAAACTTTAAATTTTAAAATTTAAAAATTTAAATACAAAATTTTTAAAATTGAATTATTAAAATTTTAAATTTTAAAATTTAAAAATTTAAATTTTAAAATTTAAAAATTTAAATTTTTAAATTTAAAAATTTAAATTTTAAAATTTAAAAATTTAAATTTTAAAATTTAAAAATTTAAATTTTAAAATTTAAAAATTTAAATTTGAATATTTAAAAATTTAAATTTTAAAATTTAAAAATTTAAATTTTAAAATTTAAAAATTTAAATACTAAATTTTAAAAATTTAATTATTAAAACTTTAAATTTTAAAATTTAAAAATTTATATTTTAAATTTTAAAAATTTGAATATTAAAACTTTAAATTTTAAAATTTAAAAATTTAAATACTAAATTTTAAAAATTTAATTATTAAAACGTTAAATTTTAAAATTTAAAAATTTAAATTTTAAAATTTAAAAATTTAAATGTTAAAATTTAAAAATTTAAATTTTAAAATTTAAAAATTTAAATACTAAATTTTAGTAATTTAAAAATATAAATACTCAATTTTAAAAATTTAATTATTAAAACTTTAAATTTAAAAATTTAAAAATTTAAATTTTAAAATTTAAAAATTTAAATTTTAAAATTTAAAACTTTAAATTTTAAAATTTATAAATTTAAATACTAAATTTTAAAAATTTATTTCCAAAACTTTAAATTTTAAAATTTAAAAATTTAAATACTAAATTTTAATAATTTAAAAATTTAAATACACAATTTTAAAAATTTAATTATTAAAACATTAAATTTTAAAATTTAAAAATTTAAATGCTAAATTTTAAAAATTTAATTATTAAAACTTTTAATTTTAAAATTTAAAAATTTAAAAATTTAAATACTAAATTTTAAAAATTTAATTATTAAAACGTTAAATTTTAAAATTTAAAAATCTAAATTTTAAAATTTAAAAATTTAAATTTTAAAATTTAAAAATTTAAATACTAAATTTTAAAAATTTAATTATTAAAACTTTAACTTTTAAAATTTAAAAATTTAAATACTAAATTTTAAAAATTTAATTATTAAAACTTTAAATTTTAAAAATTTAAAAATTTAAATACTCAATTTTAAAAATTTAATTATTAAAACTTTAAATTTAAAAATTTAAAAATTTAAATACAAAATTTTAAAAATTTAATTATTAAAACTTTAACTTTTAAAATTTAAAAATTTAAATACTAAATTTTAAAAATTTAATTATTTAAACTTTAAATTTTAAAATTTAAAAATTTAAATACTAAATTTTAAAAATTTAAATATTAAAACTTTAAATTTTAAAATTTAAAAATTTAAATAATAAATTTTAAAAATTTAATTATTAAAACGTTAAATTTTAAAATTTAAGAATTTAAAGTTTTAATATTTAAATTTTTAAAATTTAGTATTTAAATTTTTAAATTTTAAAATTTAAAGTTTAATTTTAAAAATTTAATTATTAAAACTTTAAATTTTAAAATTTAAAAATTTAAAAATTTAAATGCTAAATTTTAAAAATTTAATTATTAAAACGTTAAATTTTAAAATTTAAAAATCTAAATTTTAAAATTTAAAAATTTAAATTTTAAAATTTAAAAATTTAAATACTAAATTTTAAAAATTTAATTATTAAAACTTTAAATTTTAAAATTTAAAAATTTAAAAATTTAAATAATAAATTTTAAAAATTTAATTATTAAAACGTTAAATTTTAAAATTAAAAATCTAAATTTTAAAATTTAAAAATTTAAATTTTAAAATTTAAAAATTTAAATACTAAATTTTAAAAATTTAATTATTAAAACTTTAAATTTTAAAATTTAAAAATTTAAAAATTTAAATACTAAATTTTAAAAATTTAATTATTAAAACTTTAACTTTTAAAATTTAAAAATTTAAATACTAAATTTTAAAAATTTAATTATTAAAACTTTAAATTTTAAAATTTAAAAATTTAAATATTAAATTTTAAAAATTTGAATATTAAAACTTTAAATTTTAAAATTTAAAAATTTAAATACTAAATTTTAAAAATTTAATTATTAAAACGTTAAATTTTAAAATTTAAAAATTTAAATTTTAAAATTTAAAAATTTAAATTTTAAAATTTAAAAATTTAAATTTTAAAATTTAAAATTTTAAATACTAAATTTTAATAATTTAAAAATATAAATACTCAATTTTAAAAATTTAATTATTAAAACTTTAAATTTTAAAATTTAAAAATTTAAATACTAAATTTTAAAAATTTAATTATTAAAACTTTAAATTTTAAAATATAAAAATTTAAATACTAAATTTTAAACATTTAATTATTAAAACGTTAAATTTTGAAATTTAAAAATTTAAATTTTAAAATTTAAAAATTTAAATTTTAAAATTTAGAAATTTAAATACTAAATTTTAAAAATTTAATTTCAAAACTTTAAATTTTAAAATTTAAAAATTTAAATACTAAATTTTAATAATTTAAAAATTTAAATACTCAATTTTAAAAATTTAATTATTTAAACTTTAAATTTTAAAATTTAAAAATTTAAAAATTTAAATACTAAATATTAAAAATTTAATTATTAAAACTTTAAATTTTAAAATTTAAAAATTTAAATTTTAAAATTTAAAAATTTAAATTTGAATATTTAAAAATTTAAATTTAAAAATTTAAAAATTTAAATACTAAATTTTAAAAATTTAATTATTAAAACTTTAAATTTTAAAATTTAAAAATTTAAAAATTTAAATACTAAATTTTAAAAATTTATTTATTAAAATTTTAAATTTTAAAATTTAAAAACTTAAATACTAAATTTTAAAAATTTAATTATTAAAACTTTAACTTTTAAAATTTAAAAATTTAAATACTAAATTTTAAAAATTTAATTATTAAAACATTAAATTTTAAAATTTAAAAATTTAAATATTAAATTTTAAAAATTTGAATATTAAAACTTTAAATTTTAAAATTTAAAAATTTAAATACTAAATTTTAAAAATTTGATTATTAAAACGTTAAATATTAAAATTTAAAAATTTAAATTTTAAAATTTAAAAATTTAAATACTAAATTTTAATAATTTAAAAATATAAATACTCAATTTTAAAAATTTAATTATTAAAACTTTAAATTTAAAAATTTAAAAATTTAAATACTAAATTTTAAAAATTTAATTATTAAAACTTTAAATTTTAAAATTTAAAAATTTAAATACTAAATTTTAAAAATTTAAATATTAAAACTTTAAATTTTAAAATTTAAAAATTTAAATACTAAATTTTAAACATTTAATTATTAAAACGTTAAATTTTAAAATTTAAAAATTTAAATTTTAAAATTTAAAAATTTAAATTTTAAAATTTAAAAATTTAAATTTTAAAATTTAAATATTTGAATACTAAATTTTAAAAATTTAAATGCAAAACTTTAAATTTTAAAATTTAAAAATTTAAATACTAAATTTTAATAATTTAAAAATTTAAATACTCAATTTTAAAAATTTAATTATTAAAACTTTAAATTTTAAAATTTAAAAATTTAAAAATTTAAATACTAAATATTAAAAATTTAATTATTAAAACTTTAAATTTTAAAATTTAAAAATTTAAATTTTAAAATTTAAAAATTTAAATTTTAAAATTTAAAAATTTAAATTTTAAAATTTAAAAATTTAAATACTAAATTTAAAAAATTTAATTATAAAAACTTTAAATTTTAAAATTTAAAAATTTAAAAATTTAAATATTAAAACTTTAAATTTTAAAATTTAAAAATTTAAATACTAAATTTTAAACATTTAATTATTAAAACGTTAAATTTTAAAATTTAAAAATTTAAATTTTAAAATTTAAAAATTTAAATTTTAAAATTTAAAAATTTAAAAATTTAAAAATTTAAATACTAAATATTAAAAATTTAATTATTAAAACTTTAAATTTTAAAATTTAAAAATTTAAATTTTAAAATTTAAAAATTTAAATTTTAAAATTTAAAAATTTAAATACTAAATTTAAAAAATTTAATTATAAAAACTTTAAATTTTAAAATTTAAAAATTTAAAAATTTAAATATTAAAACTTTAAATTTTAAAATTTAAAAATTTAAATACTAAATTTTAAACATTTAATTATTAAAACGTTAAATTTTAAAATTTAAAAATTTAAATTTTAAAATTTAAAAATTTAAATTTTAAAATTTAAAATTTTAAATACTAAATTTTAATAATTTAAAAATATAAATACTCAATTTTAAAAATTTAATTATTAAAACTTTAAATTTTAAAATTTAAAAATTTAAATACTAAATTTTAAAAATTTAATTATTAAAACTTTAAATTTTAAAATATAAAAATTTAAATACTAAATTTTAAACATTTAATTATTAAAACGTTAAATTTTGAAATTTAAAAATTTAAATTTTAAAATTTAAAAATTTAAATTTTAAAATTTAGAAATTTAAATACTAAATTTTAAAAATTTAATTTCAAAACTTTAAATTTTAAAATTTAAAAATTTAAATACTAAATTTTAATAATTTAAAAATTTAAATACTCAATTTTAAAAATTTAATTATTTAAACTTTAAATTTTAAAATTTAAAAATTTAAAAATTTAAATACTAAATATTAAAAATTTAATTATTAAAACTTTAAATTTTAAAATTTAAAAATTTAAATTTTAAAATTTAAAAATTTAAATTTTAAAATTTAAAAATTTAAATTTTAAAATTTAAAAATTTAAATTTGAATATTTAAAAATTTAAATTTAAAAATTTAAAAATTTAAATACTAAATTTTAAAAATTTAATTATTAAAACTTTAAATTTTAAAATTTAAAAATTTAAAAATTTAAATACTAAATTTTAAAAATTTATTTATTAAAATTTTAAATTTTAAAATTTAAAAACTTAAATACTAAATTTTAAAAATTTAATTATTAAAACTTTAACTTTTAAAATTTAAAAATTTAAATACTAAATTTTAAAAATTTAATTATTAAAACATTAAATTTTAAAATTTAAAAATTTAAATATTAAATTTTAAAAATTTGAATATTAAAACTTTAAATTTTAAAATTTAAAAATTTAAATACTAAATTTTAAAAATTTGATTATTAAAACGTTAAATATTAAAATTTAAAAATTTAAATTTTAAAATTTAAAAATTTAAATACTAAATTTTAATAATTTAAAAATATAAATACTCAATTTTAAAAATTTAATTATTAAAACTTTAAATTTAAAAATTTAAAAATTTAAATACTAAATTTTAAAAATTTAATTATTAAAACTTTAAATTTTAAAATTTAAAAATTTAAATACTAAATTTTAAAAATTTAAATATTAAAACTTTAAATTTTAAAATTTAAAAATTTAAATACTAAATTTTAAACATTTAATTATTAAAACGTTAAATTTTAAAATTTAAAAATTTAAATTTTAAAATTTAAAAATTTAAATTTTAAAATTTAAAAATTTAAATTTTAAAATTTAAATATTTGAATACTAAATTTTAAAAATTTAAATGCAAAACTTTAAATTTTAAAATTTAAAAATTTAAATACTAAATTTTAATAATTTAAAAATTTAAATACTCAATTTTAAAAATTTAATTATTAAAACTTTAAATTTTAAAATTTAAAAATTTAAAAATTTAAATACTAAATATTAAAAATTTAATTATTAAAACTTTAAATTTTAAAATTTAAAAATTTAAATTTTAAAATTTAAAAATTTAAATTTTAAAATTTAAAAATTTAAATACTAAATTTAAAAAATTTAATTATAAAAACTTTAAATTTTAAAATTTAAAAATTTAAAAATTTAAATATTAAAACTTTAAATTTTAAAATTTAAAAATTTAAATACTAAATTTTAAACATTTAATTATTAAAACGTTAAATTTTAAAATTTAAAAATTTAAATTTTAAAATTTAAAAATTTAAATTTTAAAATTTAAAAATTTAAATACTAAATTTAAAAAATTTAATTATAAAAACTTTAAATTTTAAAATTTAAAAATTTAAAAATTTAAATATTAAAACTTTAAATTTTAAAATTTAAAAATTTAAATACTAAATTTTAAACATTTAATTATTAAAACGTTAAATTTTAAAATTTAAAAATTTAAATTTTAAAATTTAAAAATTTAAATTTTAAAATTTAAAAATTTAAAAATTTAAAAATTTAAATACTAAATATTAAAAATTTAATTATTAAAACTTTAAATTTTAAAATTTAAAAATTTAAATTTTAAAATTTAAAAATTTAAATTTTAAAATTTAAAAATTTAAATTTTAAAATTTAAAAATTTAAATTTGAATATTTAAAAATTTAAATTTAAAAATTTAAAAATTTAAATACTAAATTTTAAAAATTTAATTATTAAAACTTTAAATTATAAAATTTAAAAATTTAAAAATTTAAATACTAAATTTTAAAATTTTATTTATTAAAATTTTAAATTTTAAAATTTAAAAATTTAAATACTAAATTTTAAAAATTTAATTATTAAAACTTTAACTTTTAAAATTTAAAAATTTAAATACTAAATTTTAAAAATTTAATTATTAAAACTTTAAATTTTAAAATTTAAAAATTTAAATATTAAATTTTAAAAATTTGAATATTAAAACTTTAAATTTTAAAATTTAAAAATTTAAATACTAAATTTTAAAAATTTAATTATTAAAACGTTAAATATTAAAATTTAAAAATTTAAATTTTAAAATTTAAAAATTTAAAAATTTAAATTTTAAAATTTAAAACTTTAAATTTTAAAATTTAAAAATTTAAATACTAAATTTTAATAATTTAAAAATATAAATACTCAATTTTAAAAATTTAATTATTAAAACTTTAAATTTAAAAATTTAAAAATTTAAATTTTAAAATTTAAAAATTTAAAAATTTAAATACTAAATTTTAAAAATTTAATTATTAAAACTTTAAATTTTAAAATTTAAAAATTTAAATACTAAATTTAAAAAATTTAATTATAAAAACTTTAAATTTTAAAATTTAAAAATTTAAAAATTTAAATATTAAAACTTTAAATTTTAAAATTTAAAAATTTAAATACTAAATTTTAAACATTTAATTATTAAAACGTTAAATTTTAAAATTTAAAAATTTAAATTTTAAAATTTAAAAATTTAAATTTTAAAATTTAAAAATTTAAATTTTAAAATTTAAAAATTTAAATTTTAAAATTTAAAAATTTAAATTTGAATATTTAAAAATTTAAATTTTAAAATTTAAAAATTTAAATACTAAATTTTAAAAATTTAATTATTAAAACTTTAAATTTTAAAATTTAAAAATTTAAAAATTTAAATACTAAATTTTAAAAATTTATTTATTAAAATTTTAAATTTTAAAATTTAAAAATTTAAATACTAAATTTTAAAAATTTAATTATAAAAACTTTAAATTTTAAAATTTAAAAATTTAAAAATTTAAATACTAAATATTAAAAATTTAATTATTAAAACTTTAAATTTTAAAATTTAAAAATTTAAATTTTAAAATTTAAAAATTTAAATTTTAAAATTTAAAAATTTAAATTTTAAAATTTAAAAATTTAAATTTGAGTATTTAAAAATTTAAATTTAAAAATTTAAAAATTTAAATACTAAATTTTAAAAATTTAATTATTAAAACTTTAAATTTTAAAATTTAAAAATTTAAAAATTTAAATACTAAATTTTAAAAATTTATTTATTAAAATTTTAAATTTTAAAATTTAAAAATTTAAAAATTTAAATACTAAATATTAAAAATTTAATTATTAAAACTTTAAATTTTAAAATTTAAAAATTTAAATTTTAAAATTTAAAAATTTAAATTTTAAAATTTAAAAATTTAAATACTAAATTTAATAAATTTAATTATAAAAACTTTAAATTTTAAAATTTAAAAATTTAAAAATTTAAATATTAAAACTTTAAATTTTAAAATTTAAAAATTTAAATACTAAATTTTAAACATTTAATTATTAAAACGTTAAATTTTAAAATTTAAAAATTTAAATTTTAAAATTTAAAAATTTAAATTTTAAAATTTAAAAATTTAAAAATTTAAAAATTTAAAAATTTAAATACTAAATATTAAAAATTTAATTATTAAAACTTTAAATTTTAAAATTTAAAAATTTAAATTTTAAAATTTAAAAATTTAAATTTGAATATTTAAAAATTTAAATTTAAAAATTTAAAAATTTAAATACTAAATTTTAAAAATTTAATTATTAAAACTTTAAATTTTAAAATTTAAAAATTTAAAAATTTAAATACTAAATTTTAAAATTTTATTTATTAAAATTTTAAATTTTAAAATTTAAAAATTTAAATACTAAATTTTAAAAATATAATTATTAAAACTTTAACTTTTAAAATTTAAAAATTTAAATACTAAATTTTAAAAATTTAATTATTAAAACTTTAAATTTTAAAATTTAAAAATTTAAATATTAAATTTTAAAAATTTGAATATTAAAACTTTAAATTTTAAAATTTAAAAATTTAAATACTAAATTTTAAAAATTTAATTATTAAAACGTTAAATATTAAAATTTAAAAATTTAAATTTTAAAATTTAAAAATTTAAATTTTAAAATTTAAAAATTTAAATTTTAAAATTTAAAAATTTAAATACTAAATTTTAATAATTTAAAAATATAAATACTCAATTTTAAAAATTTAATTATTAAAACTTTAAATTTAAAAATTTAAAAATTTAAATTTTAAAATTTAAAAATTTAAAAATTTAAATACTAAATTTTAAAAATTTAATTATTAAAACTTTAAATTTTAAAATTTAAAAATTTAAATACAAAATTTTAAAAATTTAAATATTAAAACTTTAAATTTTAAAATTTAAAAATTTAAATACTAAATTTTAAACATTTAATTATTAAAACGTTAAATTTTAAAATTTAAAAATTTAAATTTTAAAATTTAAAAATTTAAATTTTAAAATTTAAAAATATAAATTTTAAAATTTAAAAATTTAAATACTAAATTTTAAAAATTTAAATTCAAAACTTTAAATTTTAAAATTTAAAAATTTAAATACTAAATTTTAATAATTTAAAATTTTAAATACTCAATTTTAAAAATTTAATTATTAAAACTTTAAATTTTAAAATTTAAAAATTTAAAAATTTAAATACTAAATATTAAAAATTTAATTATTAAAACTTTAAATTTTAAAATTTAAAAATTTAAATTTTAAAATTTAAAAATTTAAATTTTAAAATTTAAAAATTTAAATACTAAATTTAAAAAATTTAATTATAAAAACTTTAAATTTTAAAATTTAAAAATTTAAAAATTTAAATATTAAAACTTTAAATTTTAAAATTTAAAAATTTAAATACTAAATTTTAAACATTTAATTATTAAAACGTTAAATTTTAAAATTTAAAAATTTAAATTTTAAAATTTAAAAATCTAAATTTTAAAATTTAAAAATTTAAATTTTAAAATTTAAAAATTTAAATTTTAAAATTTAAAAATTTAAATTTGAATATTTAAAAATTTAAATTTTAAAATTTAAAAATTTAAATACTAAATTTTAAAAATTTAATTATTAAAACTTTAAATTTTAAAATTTAAAAATTTAAAAATTTAAATACTAAATTTTAAAAATTTATTTATTAAAATTTTAAATTTTAAAATTTAAAAATTTAAATACTAAATTTTAAAAATTTAATTATAAAAACTTTAAATTTTAAAATTTAAAAATATAAAAATTTAAATACTAAATATTAAAAATTTAATTATTAAAACTTTAAATTTTAAAATTTAAAAATTTAAATTTTAAAATTTAAAAATTTGAATTTTAAAATTTAAAAATTTAAATTTTAAAATTTAAAAATTTAAATTTTAAAATTTAAAAATTTAAATTTGAATATTTAAAAATTTAAATTTAAAAATTTAAAAATTTAAATACTAAATTTTAAAAATTTAATTATTAAAACTTTAAATTTAAAAATTTAAAAATTTAAAAATTTAAATACTAAATTTTAAAAATTTATTTATTAAAATTTTAAATTTTAAAATTTAAAAATTTAAATACTAAATTTTAAAAATTTAATTATTAAAACTTTAACTTTTAAAATTTAAAAATTTAAATACTAAATTTTAAAAATTTAATTATTAAAACTTTAAATTTTAAAATTTAAAAATTTAAATATTAAATTTTAAAAATTTGAATATTAAAACTTTAAATTTTACAATTTAAAAATTTAAATAATAAATTTTAAAAATTTAATTATTAAAACGTTAAATATTAAAATTTTAAAATTTAAATTTTAAAATTTAAAAATTTAAATTTTAAAATTTAAAAATTTAAATTTTAAAATTTAAAAATTTAAATACTAAATTTTAATAATTTAAAAATATAAATACTCAATTTTAAAAATTTAATTATTAAAACTTTAAATTTAAAAATTTAAAAATTTAAATTTTAAAATTTAAAAATTTAAAAATTTAAATACTGAATTTTAAAAATTTAATTATTAAAACTTTAAATTTTAAAATTTAAAAATTTAAATACTAAATTTTAAAAATTTAAAAATTAAAACTTTAAATTTTAAAATTTAAAAATTTAAATACTAAATTTTAAACTTTTAATTATTAAAACGTTAAATTTTAAAATTTAAAAATTTAAATTTTAAAATTTAAAAATTTAAATTTTAAAATTTAAAAATTTAAATACTAAATTTTAAAAATTTAATTTCAAAACTTTAAATTTTAAAATTTAAAAATTTAAATACTAAATTTTAATAATTTAAAAATTTAAATACTCAATTTTAAAAACTTAATTATTAAAACTTTAAATTTTAAAATTTAAAAATTTAAAAATTTAAATACTAAATATTAAAAATTTAATTATTAAAACTTTAAATTTTAAAATTTAAAAATTTAAAAATTTAAATACTGAATTTTAAAAATTTAATTATTAAAACTTTAAATTTTAAAGTTTAAAAATTTAAATACCAAATTTTAAAAATTTAAATATTAAAACTTTAAATTTTAAAATTTAAAAATTTAAATACTAAATTTTAAACTTTTAATTATTAAAACGTTAAATTTTAAAATTTAAAAATTTAAATTTTAAAATTTAAAAATTTAAATTTTAAAATTTAAAAATTTAAATACTAAATTTTAAAAATTTAATTTCAAAACTTTAAATTTTAAAATTTAAAAATTTAAATACTAAATTTTAATAATTTAAAAATTTAAATACTCAATTTTAAAAATTTAATTATTAAAACTTTAAATTTTAAAATTTAAAAATTTAAAAATTTAAATACTAAATATTAAAAATTTAATTATTAAAACTTTAAATTTTAAAATTTAAAAATTTAAATTTTAAAATTTAAAAATTTAAATTTTAAAATTTAAAAATTTAAATACTAAATTTAAAAAATTTAATTATAAAAACTTTAAATTTTAAAATTTAAAAATTTAAAAATTTAAATATTAAAACTTTAAATTTTAAAATTTAAAAATTTAAATACTAAATTTTAAACATTTAATTATTAAAACGTTAAATTTTAAAATTTAAAAATTTAAATTTTAAAATTTAAAAATTTAAATTTTAAAATTTAAAAATATAAATTTTAAAATTTAAAAATTTAAATACTAAATTTTAAAAATTTAAATTCAAAACTTTAAATTTTAAAATTTAAAAATTTAAATACTAAATTTTAATAATTTAAAATTTTAAATACTCAATTTTAAAAATTTAATTATTAAAACTTTAAATTTTAAAATTTAAAAATTTAAAAATTTAAATACTAAATATTAAAAATTTAATTATTAAAACTTTAAATTTTAAAATTTAAAAATTTAAATTTTAAAATTTAAAAATTTAAATTTTAAAATTTAAAAATTTAAATACTAAATTTAAAAAATTTAATTATAAAAACTTTAAATTTTAAAATTTAAAAATTTAAAAATTTAAATATTAAAACTTTAAATTTTAAAATTTAAAAATTTAAATACTAAATTTTAAACATTTAATTATTAAAACGTTAAATTTTAAAATTTAAAAATTTAAATTTTAAAATTTAAAAATCTAAATTTTAAAATTTAAAAATTTAAATTTTAAAATTTAAAAATTTAAATTTTAAAATTTAAAAATTTAAATTTGAATATTTAAAAATTTAAATTTTAAAATTTAAAAATTTAAATACTAAATTTTAAAAATTTAATTATTAAAACTTTAAATTTTAAAATTTAAAAATTTAAAAATTTAAATACTAAATTTTAAAAATTTATTTATTAAAATTTTAAATTTTAAAATTTAAAAATTTAAATACTAAATTTTAAAAATTTAATTATAAAAACTTTAAATTTTAAAATTTAAAAATATAAAAATTTAAATACTAAATATTAAAAATTTAATTATTAAAACTTTAAATTTTAAAATTTAAAAATTTAAATTTTAAAATTTAAAAATTTGAATTTTAAAATTTAAAAATTTAAATTTTAAAATTTAAAAATTTAAATTTTAAAATTTAAAAATTTAAATTTGAATATTTAAAAATTTAAATTTAAAAATTTAAAAATTTAAATACTAAATTTTAAAAATTTAATTATTAAAACTTTAAATTTAAAAATTTAAAAATTTAAAAATTTAAATACTAAATTTTAAAAATTTATTTATTAAAATTTTAAATTTTAAAATTTAAAAATTTAAATACTAAATTTTAAAAATTTAATTATTAAAACTTTAACTTTTAAAATTTAAAAATTTAAATACTAAATTTTAAAAATTTAATTATTAAAACTTTAAATTTTAAAATTTAAAAATTTAAATATTAAATTTTAAAAATTTGAATATTAAAACTTTAAATTTTACAATTTAAAAATTTAAATAATAAATTTTAAAAATTTAATTATTAAAACGTTAAATATTAAAATTTTAAAATTTAAATTTTAAAATTTAAAAATTTAAATTTTAAAATTTAAAAATTTAAATTTTAAAATTTAAAAATTTAAATACTAAATTTTAATAATTTAAAAATATAAATACTCAATTTTAAAAATTTAATTATTAAAACTTTAAATTTAAAAATTTAAAAATTTAAATTTTAAAATTTAAAAATTTAAAAATTTAAATACTGAATTTTAAAAATTTAATTATTAAAACTTTAAATTTTAAAATTTAAAAATTTAAATACTAAATTTTAAAAATTTAAAAATTAAAACTTTAAATTTTAAAATTTAAAAATTTAAATACTAAATTTTAAACTTTTAATTATTAAAACGTTAAATTTTAAAATTTAAAAATTTAAATTTTAAAATTTAAAAATTTAAATTTTAAAATTTAAAAATTTAAATACTAAATTTTAAAAATTTAATTTCAAAACTTTAAATTTTAAAATTTAAAAATTTAAATACTAAATTTTAATAATTTAAAAATTTAAATACTCAATTTTAAAAATTTAATTATTAAAACTTTAAATTTTAAAATATAAAAATTTAAAAATTTAAATACTAAATATTAAAAATTTAATTATTAAAACTTTAAATTTTAAAATTTAAAAATTTAAAAATTTAAATACTGAATTTTAAAAATTTAATTATTAAAACTTTAAATTTTAAAGTTTAAAAATTTAAATACCAAATTTTAAAAATTTAAATATTAAAACTTTAAATTTTAAAATTTAAAAATTTAAATACTAAATTTTAAACTTTTAATTATTAAAACGTTAAATTTTAAAATTTAAAAATTTAAATTTTAAAATTTAAAAATTTAAATTTTAAAATTTAAAAATTTAAATACTAAATTTTAAAAATTTAATTTCAAAACTTTAAATTTTAAAATTTAAAAATTTAAATACTAAATTTTAATAATTTAAAAATTTAAATACTCAATTTTAAAAATTTAATTATTAAAACTTTAAATTTTAAAATTTAAAAATTTAAAAATTTAAATACTAAATATTAAAAATTTAATTATTAAAACTTTAAATTTTAAAATTTAAAAATTTAAATTTTAAAATTTAAAAATTTAAATTTTAAAATTTAAAAATTTAAATACTAAATTTAAAAAATTTAATTATAAAAACTTTAAATTTTAAAATTTAAAAATTTAAAAATTTAAATATTAAAACTTTAAATTTTAAAATTTAAAAATTTAAATACTAAATTTTAAACATTTAATTATTAAAACGTTAAATTTTAAAATTTAAAAATTTAAATTTTAAAATTTAAAAATTTAAATTTTAAAATTTAAAAATTTAAATTTTAAAATTTAAAAATTTAAATACTAAATTTAAAAAATTTAATTATAAAAACTTTAAATTTTAAAATTTTAAAATTTAAAAATTTAAAAATTTAAATATTAAAACTTTAAATTTTAAAATTTAAAAATTTAAATACTAAATTTTAAACATTTAATTATTAAAACGTTAAATTTTAAAATTAAAAAAATTTAAATTTTAAAATTTAAAAATTTAAATTTTAAAATTTAAAAATTTAAATACTAAATTTTAAACATTTAATTATTAAAACGTTAAATTTTAAAATTTAAAAATTTAAATTTTAAAATTTAAAAATTTAAATTTTAAAATTTAGAAATTTAAATACTAAATTTTAAAAATTTAATTTCAAAACTTTAAATTTTAAAATTTAAAAATTTAAATACTAAATTTTAATAATTTAAAAATTTAAATACTCAATTTTAAAAATTTAATTATTAAAACTTTAAATTTTAAAATTTAAAAATTTAAAAATTTAAATACTAAATATTAAAAATTTAATTATTAAAACTTTAAATTTTAAAATTTAAAAATTTAAATTTTAAAATTTAAAAATTTAAATTTTAAAATTTAAAAATTTAAACACTAAATATAAAAAATTTAATTATAAAAACTTAATTTTAAAAATTTAAATATTAAAACTTTAAATTTTAAAATTTAAAAATTTAAATACTAAATTTTAAACATTTAATTATTAAAACGTTAAATTTTAAAATTTAAAAATTTAAATTTTAAAATTTAAAAATTTAAATTTTAAAATTTAAAAATTTAAATTTGAATATTTAAAAATTTAAATTTAAAAATTTAAAAATTTAAATACTAAATTTTAAAAATTTAATTATTAAAACTTTAAATTTTAAAATTTAAAAATTTAAAAATTTAAATACTAAATTTTAAAAATTTATTTATTAAAATTTTAAATTTTAAAATTTAAAAACTTAAATACTAAATTTTAAAAATTTAATTATTAAAACTTTAACTTTTAAAATTTAAAAATTTAAATACTAAATTTTAAAAATTTAATTATTAAAATTTTAAATTTTAAAATTTAAAAATTTAAATATAAAATTTTAAAAATTTGAATATTAAAACTTTAAATTTTAAAATTTAAAAATTTAAATACTAAATTTTAAAAATTTAATTATTAAAACGTTAAATATTAAAATTTAAAAATTTAAATTTTAAAATTTAAAAATTTAAATTTTAAAATTTAAAAATTTAAATTTTAAAATTTAAAAATTTAAATACTAAATTTTAATAATTTAAAAATATAAATACTCAATTTTAAAAATTTAATTATTAAAACTTTAAATTTAAAAATTTAAAAATTTAAATTTTAAAATTTAAAAATTTAAAAATTTAAATACTAAATTTTAAAAATTTAATTATTAAAACTTTAAATTTTAAAATTTAAAAACTTAAATACTAAATTTTAAAAATTTAAATATTAAAACTTTAAATTTTAAAATTTAAAAATTTAAATACTAAATTTTAAACATTTAATTATTAAAACGTTAAATTTTAAAATTTAAAAATTTAAATTTTAAAATTTAAAAATTTAAATTTTAAAATTTAAAAATTTAAATTTTAAAATTTAAAAATTTAAATACTAAATTTTAAAAATTTAAATTCAAAACTTTAAATTTTAAAATTTAAAAATTTAAATACTAAATTTTAATAATTTAAAAATTTAAATACTCAATTTTAAAAATTTAATTATTAAAACTTTAAATTTTAAAATTTAAAAATTTAAAAATTTAAATACTAAATATTAAAAATTTAATTATTAAAACTTTAAATTTTAAAATTTAAAAATTTAAATTTTAAAATTTAAAAATTTAAATTTTAAAATTTAAAAATTTAAATACTAAATTTAAAAAATTTAATTATAAAAACTTTAAATTTTAAAATTTAAAAATTTAAAAATTTAAATATTAAAACTTTAAATTTTAAAATTTAAAAATTTAAATACTAAATTTTAAACATTTAATTATTAAAACGTTAAATTTTAAAATTTAAAAATTTAAATTTTAAAATTTAAAAATTTAAATTTTAAAATTTAGAAATTTAAATACTAAATTTTAAAAATTTAATTTCAAAACTTTAAATTTTAAAATTTAAAAATTTAAATACTAAATTTTAATAATTTAAAAATTTAAATACTCAATTTTAAAAATTTAATTATTAAAACTTTAAATTTTAAAATTTAAAAATTTAAAAATTTAAATACTAAATATTAAAAATTTAATTATTAAAACTTTAAATTTTAAAATTTAAAAATTTAAATTTTAAAATTTAAAAATTTAAATTTTAAAATTTAAAAATTTAAACACTAAATTTAAAAAATTTAATTATAAAAACTTAATTTTAAAAATTTAAATATTAAAACTTTAAATTTTAAAATTTAAAAATTTAAATACTAAATTTTAAACATTTAATTATTAAAACGTTAAATTTTAAAATTTAAAAATTTAAATTTTAAAATTTAAAAATTTAAATTTTAAAATTTAAAAATTTAAATTTGAATATTTAAAAATTTAAATTTAAAAATTTAAAAATTTAAATACTAAATTTTAAAAATTTAATTATTAAAACTTTAAATTTTAAAATTTAAAAATTTAAAAATTTAAATACTAAATTTTAAAAATTTATTTATTAAAATTTTAAATTTTAAAATTTAAAAACTTAAATACTAAATTTTAAAAATTTAATTATTAAAACTTTAACTTTTAAAATTTAAAAATTTAAATACTAAATTTTAAAAATTTAATTATTAAAATTTTAAATTTTAAAATTTAAAAATTTAAATATTAAATTTTAAAAATTTGAATATTAAAACTTTAAATTTTAAAATTTAAAAATTTAAATACTAAATTTTAAAAGTTTAATTATTAAAACGTTAAATATTAAAATTTAAAAATTTAAATTTTAAAATTTAAAAATTTAAATTTTAAAATTTAAAAATTTAAATTTTAAAATTTAAAAATTTAAATACTAAATTTTAATAATTTAAAAATATAAATACTCAATTTTAAAAATTTAATTATTAAAACTTTAAATTTAAAAATTTAAAAATTTAAATTTTAAAATTTAAAAATTTAAAAATTTAAATACTAAATTTTAAAAATTTAATTATTAAAACTTTAAATTTTAAAATTTAAAAACTTAAATACTAAATTTTAAAAATTTAAATATTAAAACTTTAAATTTTAAAATTTAAAAATTTAAATACTAAATTTTAAACATTTAATTATTAAAACGTTAAATTTTAAAATTTAAAAATTTAAATTTTAAAATTTAAAAATTTAAATTTTAAAATTTAAAAATTTAAATTTTAAAATTTAAAAATTTAAATTTTAAAATTTAAAAATTTAAATACTAAATTTTAAAAATTTAAATTCAAAACTTTAAATTTTAAAATTTAAAAATTTAAATACTAAATTTTAATAATTTAAAAATTTAAATACTCAATTTTAAAAATTTAATTATTAAAACTTTAAATTTTAAAATTTAAAAATTTAAAAATTTAAATACTAAATATTAAAAATTTAATTATTAAAACTTTAAATTTTAAAATTTAAAAATTTAAATTTTAAAATTTAAAAATTTAAATTTTAAAATTTAAAAATTTAAATACTAAATTTAAAAAATTTAATTATAAAAACTTTAAATTTTAAAATTTAAAAATTTAAAAATTTAAATATTAAAACTTTAAATTTTAAAATTTAAAAATTTAAATACTAAATTTTAAACATTTAATTATTAAAACGTTAAATTTTAAAATTTAAAAATTTAAATTTTAAAATTTAAAAATTTAAATTTTAAAATTTAAAAATTTAAATTTTAAAATTTAAAAATTTAAAAAATTAAAAATTTAAATACTAAATATTAAAAATTTAATTATTAAAACTTTAAATTTTAAAATTTAAAAATTTAAATTTTAAAATTTAAAAATTTAAATTTTAAAATTTAAAAATTTAAATTTTAAAATTTAAAAATTTAAATTTGAATATTTAAAAATTTAAATTTAAAAATTTAAAAATTTAAATACTAAATTTTAAAAATTTTATTATTAAAACTTTAAATTTTAAAATTTAAAAATTTAAAAATTTAAATACTAAATTTTAAAATTTTATTTATTAAAATTTTAAATTTTAAAATTTAAAAATTTAAATACTAAATTTTAAAAATTTAATTATTAAAACTTTAACTTTTAAAATTTAAAAATTTAAATACTAAATTTTAAAAATTTAATTATTAAAACTTTAAATTTTAAAATTTAAAAATTTAAATATTAAATTTTAAAAATTTGAATATTAAAACTTTAAATTTTAAAATTTAAAAATTTAAATACTAAATTTTAAAAATTTAATTATTAAAACGTTAAATATTAAAATTTAAAAATTTAAATTTTAAAATTTAAAAATTTAAATTTTAAAATTTAAAAATTTAAATTTTAAAATTTAAAAATTTAAATACTAAATTTTAATAATTTAAAAATATAAATACTCAATTTTAAAAATTTAATTATTAAAACTTTAAATTTAAAAATTTAAAAATTTAAATTTTAAAATTTAAAAATTTAAAAATTTAAATACTAAATTTTAAAAATTTAATTATTAAAACTTTAAATTTTAAAATTTAAAAATTTAAATACTAAATTTTAAAAATTTAAATATTAAAACTTTAAATTTTAAAATTTAAAAATTTAAATACTAAATTTTAAACATTTAATTATTAAAACGTTAAATTTTAAAATTTAAAAATTTTAATTTTAAAATTTAAAAATTTAAATTTTAAAATTTAAAAATATAAATTTTAAAATTTAAAAATTTAAATACTAAATTTTAAAAATTTAAATTCAAAACTTTAAATTTTAAAATTTAAAAATTTAAATACTAAATTTTAATAATTTAAAAATATAAATACTCAATTTTAAAAATTTAATTATTAAAACTTTAAATTTTAAAATTTAAAAATTTAAATTTTAAAATTTAAAAATTTAAATTTTAAAATTTAAAAATTTAAATACTAAATTTAAAAAATTTAATTATAAAAACTTTAAATTTTAAAATTTAAAAATTTAAAAATTTAAATATTAAAACTTTAAATTTTAAAATTTAAAAATTTAAATACTAAATTTTAAACATTTAATTATTAAAACGTTAAATTTTAAAATTTAAAAATTTAAATTTTAAAATTTAAAAATTTAAATTTTAAAATTTAAAAATTTAAATTTTAAAATTTAAAAATTTAAATTTTAAAATTTAAAAATTTAAATTTTAAAATTTAAAAATTTAAATTTGAATATTTAAAAATTTAAATTTTAAAATTTAAAAATTTAATTACTAAATTTTAAAAATTTAATTATTAAAACTTTAAATTTTAAAATTTAAAAATTTAAAAATTTAAATACTAAATTTTAAAAATTTATTTATTAAAATTTTAAATTTTAAAATTTAAAAATTTAAATACTAAATTTTAAAAATTTAATTATAAAAACTTTAAATTTTAAAATTTAAAAATTTAAAAATTTAAATACTAAATATTAAAAATTTAATTATTAAAACTTTAAATTTTAAAATTTAAAAATTTAAATTTTAAAATTTAAAAATTTAAATTTTAAAATTTAAAAATTTAAATTTGAATATTTAAAAATTTAAATTTAAAAATTTAAAAATTTAAATACTAAATTTTAAAAATTTAATTATTAAAACTTTAACTTTTAAAATTTAAAAATTTAAATACTAAATTTTAAAAATTTAATTATTAAAACTTTAAATTTTAAAATTTAAAAATTTAAATATTAAATTTTAAAAATTTGAATATTAAAACTTTAAATTTTAAAATTTAAAAATTTAAATACTAAATTTTAAAAATTTAATTATTAAAACGTTAAATATTAAAATTTAAAAATTTAAATTTTAAAATTTAAAAATTTAAATTTTAAAATTTAAAAATTTAAATTTTAAAATTTAAAAATTTAAATACTAAATTTTAATAATTTAAAAATATAAATACTCAATTTTAAAAATTTAATTATTAAAACTTGAAATTTAAAAATTTAAAAATTTAAATTTTAAAATTTAAAAATTTAAAAATTTAAATACTAAATTTTAAAAATTTAATTATTAAAACCTTAAATTTTAAAATTTAAAAATTTAAATACTAAATTTTAAAAATTTAAATATTAAAACTTTAAATTTTAAAATTTAAAAATTTAAATTTTAAAATTTAAAAATTTAAATTTTAAAATTTAAAAATTTAAATACTAAATTTTAAAAATTTAATTTCAAAACTTTAAATTTTAAAATTTAAAAATTTAAATACTAAATTTTAATAATTTAAAAATTTAAATACTCAATTTTAAAAATTTAATTATTAAAACTTTAAATTTTAAAATTTAAAAATTTAAATATTAAATTTTAAAAATTTGAATATTAAAACTTTAAATTTTAAAATTTAAAAATTTAAATACTAAATTTTAAAAATTTAATTATTAAAACGTTAAATATTAAAATTTAAAAATTTAAATTTTAAAATTTAAAAATTTAAATTTTAAAATTTAAAAATTTAAATTTTAAAATTTAAAAATTTAAATACTAAATTTTAATAATTTAAAAATATAAATACTCAATTTTAAAAATTTAATTATTAAAACTTGAAATTTAAAAATTTAAAAATTTAAATTTTAAAATTTAAAAATTTAAAAATTTAAATACTAAATTTTAAAAATTTAATTATTAAAACCTTAAATTTTAAAATTTAAAAATTTAAATACTAAATTTTAAAAATTTAAATATTAAAACTTTAAATTTTAAAATTTAAAAATTTAAATTTTAAAATTTAAAAATTTAAATTTTAAAATTTAAAAATTTAAATTTTAAAATTTAAAAATTTAAATACTAAATTTTAATAATTTAAAAATATAAATACTCAATTTTAAAAATTTAATTATTAAAACTTTAAATTTAAAAATTTAAAAATTTAAATTTTAAAATTTAAAAATTTAAAAATTTAAATACTAAATTTTAAAAATTTAATTATTAAAACTTTAAATTTTAAAATTTAAAAACTTAAATACTAAATTTTAAAAATTTAAATATTAAAACTTTAAATTTTAAAATTTAAAAATTTAAATACTAAATTTTAAACATTTAATTATTAAAACGTTAAATTTTAAAATTTAAAAATTTAAATTTTAAAATTTAAAAATTTAAATTTTAAAATTTAAAAATTTAAATTTTAAAATTTAAAAATTTAAATTTTAAAATTTAAAAATTTAAATACTAAATTTTAAAAATTTAAATTCAAAACTTTAAATTTTAAAATTTAAAAATTTAAATACTAAATTTTAATAATTTAAAAATTTAAATACTCAATTTTAAAAATTTAATTATTAAAACTTTAAATTTTAAAATTTAAAAATTTAAAAATTTAAATACTAAATATTAAAAATTTAATTATTAAAACTTTAAATTTTAAAATTTAAAAATTTAAATTTTAAAATTTAAAAATTTAAATTTTAAAATTTAAAAATTTAAATACTAAATTTAAAAAATTTAATTATAAAAACTTTAAATTTTAAAATTTAAAAATTTAAAAATTTAAATATTAAAACTTTAAATTTTAAAATTTAAAAATTTAAATACTAAATTTTAAACATTTAATTATTAAAACGTTAAATTTTAAAATTTAAAAATTTAAATTTTAAAATTTAAAAATTTAAATTTTAAAATTTAAAAATTTAAATTTTAAAATTTAAAAATTTAAAAAATTAAAAATTTAAATACTAAATATTAAAAATTTAATTATTAAAACTTTAAATTTTAAAATTTAAAAATTTAAATTTTAAAATTTAAAAATTTAAATTTTAAAATTTAAAAATTTAAATTTTAAAATTTAAAAATTTAAATTTGAATATTTAAAAATTTAAATTTAAAAATTTAAAAATTTAAATACTAAATTTTAAAAATTTTATTATTAAAACTTTAAATTTTAAAATTTAAAAATTTAAAAATTTAAATACTAAATTTTAAAATTTTATTTATTAAAATTTTAAATTTTAAAATTTAAAAATTTAAATACTAAATTTTAAAAATTTAATTATTAAAACTTTAACTTTTAAAATTTAAAAATTTAAATACTAAATTTTAAAAATTTAATTATTAAAACTTTAAATTTTAAAATTTAAAAATTTAAATATTAAATTTTAAAAATTTGAATATTAAAACTTTAAATTTTAAAATTTAAAAATTTAAATACTAAATTTTAAAAATTTAATTATTAAAACGTTAAATATTAAAATTTAAAAATTTAAATTTTAAAATTTAAAAATTTAAATTTTAAAATTTAAAAATTTAAATTTTAAAATTTAAAAATTTAAATACTAAATTTTAATAATTTAAAAATATAAATACTCAATTTTAAAAATTTAATTATTAAAACTTTAAATTTAAAAATTTAAAAATTTAAATTTTAAAATTTAAAAATTTAAAAATTTAAATACTAAATTTTAAAAATTTAATTATTAAAACTTTAAATTTTAAAATTTAAAAATTTAAATACTAAATTTTAAAAATTTAAATATTAAAACTTTAAATTTTAAAATTTAAAAATTTAAATACTAAATTTTAAACATTTAATTATTAAAACGTTAAATTTTAAAATTTAAAAATTTTAATTTTAAAATTTAAAAATTTAAATTTTAAAATTTAAAAATATAAATTTTAAAATTTAAAAATTTAAATACTAAATTTTAAAAATTTAAATTCAAAACTTTAAATTTTAAAATTTAAAAATTTAAATACTAAATTTTAATAATTTAAAAATATAAATACTCAATTTTAAAAATTTAATTATTAAAACTTTAAATTTTAAAATTTAAAAATTTAAATTTTAAAATTTAAAAATTTAAATTTTAAAATTTAAAAATTTAAATACTAAATTTAAAAAATTTAATTATAAAAACTTTAAATTTTAAAATTTAAAAATTTAAAAATTTAAATATTAAAACTTTAAATTTTAAAATTTAAAAATTTAAATACTAAATTTTAAACATTTAATTATTAAAACGTTAAATTTTAAAATTTAAAAATTTAAATTTTAAAATTTAAAAATTTAAATTTTAAAATTTAAAAATTTAAATTTTAAAATTTAAAAATTTAAATTTTAAAATTTAAAAATTTAAATTTTAAAATTTAAAAATTTAAATTTGAATATTTAAAAATTTAAATTTTAAAATTTAAAAATTTAATTACTAAATTTTAAAAATTTAATTATTAAAACTTTAAATTTTAAAATTTAAAAATTTAAAAATTTAAATACTAAATTTTAAAAATTTATTTATTAAAATTTTAAATTTTAAAATTTAAAAATTTAAATACTAAATTTTAAAAATTTAATTATAAAAACTTTAAATTTTAAAATTTAAAAATTTAAAAATTTAAATACTAAATATTAAAAATTTAATTATTAAAACTTTAAATTTTAAAATTTAAAAATTTAAATTTTAAAATTTAAAAATTTAAATTTTAAAATTTAAAAATTTAAATTTTAAAATTTAAAAATTTAAATTTGAATATTTAAAAATTTAAATTTAAAAATTTAAAAATTTAAATACTAAATTTTAAAAATTTAATTATTAAAACTTTAACTTTTAAAATTTAAAAATTTAAATACTAAATTTTAAAAATTTAATTATTAAAACTTTAAATTTTAAAATTTAAAAATTTAAATATTAAATTTTAAAAATTTGAATATTAAAACTTTAAATTTTAAAATTTAAAAATTTAAATACTAAATTTTAAAAATTTAATTATTAAAACGTTAAATATTAAAATTTAAAAATTTAAATTTTAAAATTTAAAAATTTAAATTTTAAAATTTAAAAATTTAAATTTTAAAATTTAAAAATTTAAATACTAAATTTTAATAATTTAAAAATATAAATACTCAATTTTAAAAATTTAATTATTAAAACTTGAAATTTAAAAATTTAAAAATTTAAATTTTAAAATTTAAAAATTTAAAAATTTAAATACTAAATTTTAAAAATTTAATTATTAAAACCTTAAATTTTAAAATTTAAAAATTTAAATACTAAATTTTAAAAATTTAAATATTAAAACTTTAAATTTTAAAATTTAAAAATTTAAATTTTAAAATTTAAAAATTTAAATTTTAAAATTTAAAAATTTAAATACTAAATTTTAAAAATTTAATTTCAAAACTTTAAATTTTAAAATTTAAAAATTTAAATACTAAATTTTAATAATTTAAAAATTTAAATACTCAATTTTAAAAATTTAATTATTAAAACTTTAAATTTTAAAATTTAAAAATTTAAAAATTTAAATACTAAATATTAAAAATTTAATTATTAAAACTTTAAATTTTAAAATTTAAAAATTTAAATTTTAAAATTTAAAAATTTAAATTTTAAAATTTAAAAATTTAAATTTTAAAATTTAAAAATTTAAATACTAAATTTAAAAAATTTAATTATAAAAACTTTAAATTTTAAAATTTAAAAATTTAAAAATTTAAATATTAAAACTTTAAATTTTAAAATTTAAAAATTTAAATACTAAATTTTAAACATTTAATTATTAAAACGTTAAATTTTAAAATTTAAAAATTTAAATTTTAAAATTTAAAAATTTAAATTTTAAAATTTAAAAATTTAAATTTGAATATTTAAAAATTTAAATTTTAAAATTTAAAAATTTAAATACTAAATTTTAAAAATTTAATTATTAAAACTTTAAATTTTAAAATTTAAAAATTTAAAAATTTAAATACTAAATTTTAAAAATTTATTTATTAAAATTTTAAATTTTAAAATTTAAAAATTTAAATACTAAATTTTAAAAATTTAATTATTAAAACTTTAAATTATAAAATTTAAAAATTTAAAAATTTAAATACTAAATATTAAAAATTTAATTATTAAAACTTTAAATTTTAAAATTTAAAAATATAAATTTTAAAATTTAAAAATTTAAATTTTAAAAGTTAAAAATTTAAATACTAAATTTAAAAAATTTAATTATAAAAACTTTAAATTTTAAAATTTAAAAATTTAAAAATTTAAATATTAAAACTTTAAATTTTAAAATTTAAAAATTTAAATACTAAATTTTAAACATTTAATTATTAAAACGTTAAATTTTAAAATTTAAAAATTTAAATTTTAAAATTTAAAAATTTAAATTTTAAAATTTAAAAATTTAAATTTTAAAATTTAAAAATTTAAATTTTAAAATTTAAATTTGAATATTTAAAAATTTAAATTTTAAAATTTAAAAATTTAAATACTAAATTTTAAAAATTTAATTATTAAAACTTTAAATTTTAAAATTTAAAAATTTAAAAATTTAAATACTAAATTTTAAAAATTTATTTATTAAAATTTTAAATTTTAAAATTTAAAAATTTAAATACTAAATTTTAAAAATTTAATTATAAAAACTTTAAATTTTAAAATTTAAAAATTTAAAAATTTAAATACTAAATATTAAAAATTTAATTATTAAAACTTTAAATTTTAAAATTTAAAAATTTAAATTTTAAAATTTAAAAATTTAAATTTTAAAATTTAAAAATTTAAATTTGAATATTTAAAAATTTAAATTTAAAAATTTAAAAATTTAAATACTAAATTTTAAAAATTTAATTATTAAAACTTTAAATTTTAAAATTTAAAAATTTAAAAATTTAAATACTAAATTTTAAAAATTTATTTATTAAAATTTTAAATTTTAAAATTTAAAAATTTAAAAATTTAAATACTAAATATTAAAAATTTAATTATTAAAACTTTAAATTTTAAAATTTAAAAATTTAAATTTTAAAATTTAAAAATTTAAATTTTAAAATTTAAAAATTTAAATACTAAATTTAAAAAATTTAATTATAAAAACTTTAAATTTTAAAATTTAAAAATTTAAAAATTTAAATATTAAAACTTTAAATTTTAAAATTTAAAAATTTAAATACTAAATTTTAAACATTTAATTATTAAAACGTTAAATTTTAAAATTTAAAAATTTAAATTTTAAAATTTAAAAATTTAAATTTTAAAATTTAAAAATTTAAAAATTTAAATACTAAATATTAAAAATTTAATTATTAAAACTTTAAATTTTAAAATTTAAAAATTTAAATTTTAAAATTTAAAAATTTAAATTTGAATATTTAAAAATTTAAATTTAAAAATTTAAAAATTTAAATACTAAATTTTAAAAATTTAATTATTAAAACTTTAAATTTTAAAATTTAAAAATTTAAAAATTTAAATACTAAATTTTAAAATTTTATTTATTAAAATTTTAAATTTTAAAATTTAAAAATTTAAATACTAAATTTTAAAAATTTAATTATTAAAACTTTAACTTTTAAAATTTAAAAATTTAAATACTAAATTTTAAAAATTTAATTATTAAAACTTTAAATTTTAAAATTTAAAAATTTAAATATTAAATTTTAAAAATTTGAATATTAAAACTTTAAATTTTAAAATTTAAAAATTTAAATACTAAATTTTAAAAATTTAATTATTAAAACGTTAAATATTAAAATTTAAAAATTTAAATTTTAAAATTTAAAAATTTAAATTTTAAAATTTAAAAATTGAAATTTTAAAATTTAAAAATTTAAATACTAAATTTTAATAATTTAAAAATATAAATACTCAATTTTAAAAATTTAATTATTAAAACTTTAAATTTAAAAATTTAAAAATTTAAATTTTAAAATTTAAAAATTTAAAAATTTAAATACTAAATTTTAAAAATTTAATTATTAAAACTTTAAATTTTAAAATTTAAAAATTTAAATACAAAATTTTAAAAATTTAAATATTAAAACTTTAAATTTTAAAATTTAAAAATTTAAATACTAAATTTTAAACATTTAATTATTAAAACGTTAAATTTTAAAATTTAAAAATTTAAATTTTAAAATTTAAAAATTTAAATTTTAAAATTTAAAAATATAAATTTTAAAATTTAAAAATTTAAATACTAAATTTTAAAAATTTAAATTCAAAACTTTAAATTTTAAAATTTAAAAATTTAAATACTAAATTTTAATAATTTAAAATTTTAAATACTCAATTTTAAAAATTTAATTATTAAAACTTTAAATTTTAAAATTTAAAAATTTAAAAATTTAAATACTAGATATTAAAAATTTAATTATTAAAACTTTAAATTTTAAAATTTAAAAATTTAAATTTTAAAATTTAAAAATTTAAATTTTAAAATTTAAAAATTTAAATACTAAATTTAAAAAATTTAATTATAAAATCTTTAAATTTTAAAATTTAAAAATTTAAAAATTTAAATATTAAAACTTTAAATTTTAAAATTTAAAAATTTAAATACTAAATTTTAAACATTTAATTATTAAAACGTTAAATTTTAAAATTTAAAAATTTAAATTTTAAAATTTAAAAATCTAAATTTTAAAATTTAAAAATTTAAATTTTAAAATTTAAAAATTTAAATTTTAAAATTTAAAAATTTAAATTTGAATATTTAAAAATTTAAATTTTAAAATTTAAAAATTTAAATACTAAATTTTAAAAATTTAATTATTAAAACTTTAAATTTTAAAATTTAAAAATTTAAAAATTTAAATACTAAATTTTAAAAATTTATTTATTAAAATTTTAAATTTTAAAATTTAAAAATTTAAATACTAAATTTTAAAAATTTAATTATAAAAACTTTAAATTTTAAAATTTAAAAATATAAAAATTTAAATGCTAAATATTAAAAATTTAATTATTAAAACTTTAAATTTTAAAATTTAAAAATTTAAATTTTAAAATTTAAAAATTTGAATTTTAAAATTTAAAAATTTAAATTTTAAAATTTAAAACTTTAAATTTTAAAATTTAAAATTTTAAATTTGAATATTTAAAAATTTAAATTTAAAAATTTAAAAATTTAAATACTAAATTTTAAAAATTTAATTATTAAAACTTTAAATTTAAAAATTTAAAAATTTAAAAATTTAAATACTAAATTTTAAAAATTTATTTATTAAAATTTTAAATTTTAAAATTTAAAAATTTAAATACTAAATTTTAAAAATTTAATTATTAAAACTTTAACTTTTAAAATTTAAAAATTTAAATACTAAATTTTAAAAATTTAATTATTAAAACTTTAAATTTTAAAATTTAAAAATTTAAATATTAAATTTTAAAAATTTGAATATTAAAACTTTAAATTTTACAATTTAAAAATTTAAATACTAAATTTTAAAAATTTAATTATTAAAACGTTAAATATTAAAATTTTAAAATTTAAATTTTAAAATTTAAAAATTTAAATTTTAAAATTTAAAAATTTAAATTTTAAAATTTAAAAATTTAAATTTTAAAATTTAAAAATTTAAATACTAAATTTTAATAATTTAAAAATATAAATACTCAATTTTAAAAATTTAATTATTAAAACTTTAAATTTAAAAATTTAAAAATTTAAAAATTTAAATACTAAATTTTAAAAATTTATTTATTAAAATTTTAAATTTTAAAATTTAAAAATTTAAATACTAAATTTTAAAAATTTAATTATTAAAACTTTAACTTTTAAAATTTAAAAATTTAAATACTAAATTTTAAACTTTTAATTATTAAAACGTTAAATTTTAAAATTTAAAAATTTAAATTTTAAAATTTAAAAATTTAAATTTTAAAATTTAAAAATTTAAATACTAAATTTTAAAAATTTAATTTCAAAACTTTAAATTTTAAAATTTAAAAATTTAAATACTAAATTTTAATAATTTAAAAATTTAAATACTCAATTTTAAAAATTTAATTATTAAAACTTTAAATTTTAAAATTTAAAAATTTAAAAATTTAAATACTAAATATTAAAAATTTAATTATTAAAACTTTAAATTTTAAAATTTAAAAATTTAAATTTTAAAATTTAAAAATTTAAATTTTAAAATTTAAAAATTTAAATACTAAATTTAAAAAATTTAATTATAAAAACTTTAAATTTTAAAATTTAAAAATTTAAAAATTTAAATATTAAAACTTTAAATTTTAAAATTTAAAAATTTAAATACTAAATTTTAAACATTTAATTATTAAAACGTTAAATTTTAAAATTTAAAAATTTAAATTTTAAAATTTAAAAATTTAAATTTTAAAATTTAAAAATTTAAATTTTAAAATTTAAAAATTTAAATACTAAATTTAAAAAATTTAATTATAAAAACTTTAAATTTTAAAATTTTAAAATTTAAAAATTTAAAAATTTAAATATTAAAACTTTAAATTTTAAAATTTAAAAATTTAAATACTAAATTTTAAACATTTAATTATTAAAACGTTAAATTTTAAAATTAAAAAAATTTAAATTTTAAAATTTAAAAATTTAAATTTTAAAATTTAAAAATTTAAATACTAAATTTTAAACATTTAATTATTAAAACGTTAAATTTTAAAATTTAAAAATTTAAATTTTAAAATTTAAAAATTTAAATTTTAAAATTTAAAAATTTAAATTTTAAAATTTAGAAATTTAAATACTAAATTTTAAAAATTTAATTTCAAAACTTTAAATTTTAAAATTTAAAAATTTAAATACTAAATTTTAATAATTTAAAAATTTAAATACTCAATTTTAAAAATTTAATTATTAAAACTTTAAATTTTAAAATTTAAAAATTTAAAAATTTAAATACTAAATATTAAAAATTTAATTATTAAAACTTTAAATTTTAAAATTTAAAAATTTAAATTTTAAAATTTAAAAATTTAAATTTTAAAATTTAAAAATTTAAACACTAAATTTAAAAAATTTAATTATAAAAACTTAATTTTAAAAATTTAAATATTAAAACTTTAAATTTTAAAATTTAAAAATTTAAATACTAAATTTTAAACATTTAATTATTAAAACGTTAAATTTTAAAATTTAAAAATTTAAATTTTAAAATTTAAAAATTTAAATTTTAAAATTTAAAAATTTAAATTTGAATATTTAAAAATTTAAATTTAAAAATTTAAAAATTTAAATACTAAATTTTAAAAATTTAATTATTAAAACTTTAAATTTTAAAATTTAAAAATTTAAAAATTTAAATACTAAATTTTAAAAATTTATTTATTAAAATTTTAAATTTTAAAATTTAAAAACTTAAATACTAAATTTTAAAAATTTAATTATTAAAACTTTAACTTTTAAAATTTAAAAATTTAAATACTAAATTTTAAAAATTTAATTATTAAAATTTTAAATTTTAAAATTTAAAAATTTAAATATTAAATTTTAAAAATTTGAATATTAAAACTTTAAATTTTAAAATTTAAAAATTTAAATACTAAATTTTAAAAATTTAATTATTAAAACGTTAAATATTAAAATTTAAAAATTTAAATTTTAAAATTTAAAAATTTAAATTTTAAAATTTAAAAATTTAAATTTTAAAATTTAAAAATTTAAATACTAAATTTTAATAATTTAAAAATATAAATACTCAATTTTAAAAATTTAATTATTAAAACTTTAAATTTAAAAATTTAAAAATTTAAATTTTAAAATTTAAAAATTTAAAAATTTAAATACTAAATTTTAAAAATTTAATTATTAAAACTTTAAATTTTAAAATTTAAAAATTTAAATACTAAATTTTAAAAATTTAAATATTAAAACTTTAAATTTTAAAATTTAAAAATTTAAATACTAAATTTTAAACATTTAATTATTAAAACGTTAAATTTTAAAATTTAAAAATTTAAATTTTAAAATTTAAAAATTTAAATTTTAAAATTTAAAAATTTAAATTTTAAAATTTAAAAATTTAAATACTAAATTTTAAAAATTTAAATTCAAAACTTTAAATTTTAAAATTTAAAAATTTAAATACTAAATTTTAATAATTTAAAAATTTAAATACTCAATTTTAAAAATTTAATTATTAAAACTTTAAATTTTAAAATTTAAAAATTTAAAAATTTAAATACTAAATATTAAAAATTTAATTATTAAAACTTTAAATTTTAAAATTTAAATTTTTAAATTTTAAAATTTAAATTTTTAAATTTTAAAATTTAAATTTTTAAATTTTAATATTTAACGTTTTAATAATTAAATTTTTAAAATTTAGTATTTAAATTTTTAAATTTTAAAATTTAAAGTTTTAATATTAAATTTTAAAAATTTGAATATTAAAACTTTAAATTTTAAAATTTAAAAATTTAAATACTAAATTTTAAAAATTTAATTATTAAAACGTTAAATATTAAAATTTAAAAATTTAAATTTTAAAATTTAAAAATTTAAATTTTAAAATTTAAAAATTTAAATTTTAAAATTTAAAAATTTAAATACTAAATTTTAATAATTTAAAAATATAAATACTCAATTTTAAAAATTTAATTATTAAAACTTTAAATTTAAAAATTTAAAAATTTAAATTTTAAAATTTAAAAATTTAAAAATTTAAATACTAAATTTTAAAAATTTAATTATTAAAACTTTAAATTTTAAAATTTAAAAATTTAAATACTAAATTTTAAAAATTTAAATATTAAAACTTTAAATTTTAAAATTTAAAAATTTAAATACTAAATTTTAAACATTTAATTATTAAAACGTTAAATTTTAAAATTTAAAAATTTAAATTTTAAAATTTAAAAATTTAAATTTTAAAATTTAAAAATTTAAATTTTAAAATTTAAAAATTTAAATACTAAATTTTAAAAATTTAAATTCAAAACTTTAAATTTCAAAATTTAAAAATTTAAATACTAAATTTTAATAATTTAAAAATTTAAATACTCAATTTTAAAAATTTAATTATTAAAACTTTAAATTTTAAAATTTAAAAATTTAAAAATTTAAATACTAAATATTAAAAATTTAATTATTAAAACTTTAAATTTTAAAATTTAAAAATTTAAATTTTAAAATTTAAAAATTTAAATTTTAAAATTTAAAAATTTAAATACTAAATTTAAAAAATTTAATTATAAAAACTTTAAATTTTAAAATTTAAAAATTTAAAAATTTAAATATTAAAACTTTAAATTTTAAAATTTAAAAATTTAAATACTAAATTTTAAACATTTAATTATTAAAACGTTAAATTTTAAAATTTAAAAATTTAAATTTTAAAATTTAAAAATTTAAATTTTAAAATTTAAAAATTTAAATTTTAAAATTTAAAAATTTAAAAAATTAAAAATTTAAATACTAAATATTAAAAATTTAATTATTAAAACTTTAAATTTTAAAATTTAAAAATTTAAATTTTAAAATTTAAAAATTTAAATTTTAAAATTTAAAAATTTAAATTTTAAAATTTAAAAATTTAAATTTGAATATTTAAAAATTTAAATTTAAAAATTTAAAAATTTAAATACTAAATTTTAAAAATTTTATTATTAAAACTTTAAATTTTAAAATTTAAAAATTTAAAAATTTAAATACTAAATTTTAAAATTTTATTTATTAAAATTTTAAATTTTAAAATTTAAAAATTTAAATACTAAATTTTAAAAATTTAATTATTAAAACTTTAACTTTTAAAATTTAAAAATTTAAATACTAAATTTTAAAAATTTAATTATTAAAACTTTAAATTTTAAAATTTAAAAATTTAAATATTAAATTTTAAAAATTTGAATATTAAAACTTTAAATTTTAAAATTTAAAAATTTAAATACTAAATTTTAAAAATTTAATAATTAAAACGTTAAATATTAAAATTTAAAAATTTAAATTTTAAAATTTAAAAATTTAAATACTAAATTTTAATAATTTAAAAATATAAATACTCAATTTTAAAAATTTAATTATTAAAACTTTAAATTTAGAAATTTAAAAATTTAAATTTTAAAATTTAAAAATTTAAAAATTTAAATACTAAATTTTAAAAATTTAATTATTAAAACTTTAAATTTTAAAATTTAAAAATTTAAATACTAAATTTTAAAAATTTAAATATTAAAACTTTAAATTTTAAAATTTAAAAATTTAAATACTAAATTTTAAACATTTAATTATTAAAACGTTAAATTTTAAAATTTAAAAATTTAAATTTTAAAATTTAAAAATTTAAATTTTAAAATTTAAAAATTTAAATTTTAAAATTTAAAAATATAAATTTTAAAATTTAAAAATTTAAATACTAAATTTTAAAAATTTAAATTCAAAACTTTAAATTTTAAAATTTAAAAATTTAAATACTAAATTTTAATAATTTAAAAATTTAAATACTCAATTTTAAAAATTTAATTATTAAAACTTTAAATTTTAAAATTTAAAAATTTAAAAATTTAAATACTAAATATTAAAAATTTAATTATTAAAACTTTAAATTTTAAAATTTAAAAATTTAAATTTTAAAATTTAAAAATTTAAATTTTAAAATTTAAAAATTTAAATACTAAATTTAAAAAATTTAATTATAAAAACTTTAAATTTTAAAATTTAAAAATTTAAAAATTTAAATATTAAAACTTTAAATTTTAAAATTTAAAAATTTAAATACTAAATTTTAAACATTTAATTATTAAAACGTTAAATTTTAAAATTTAAAAATTTAAATTTTAAAATTTAAAAATTTAAATTTTAAAATTTAAAAATTTAAATTTTAAAATTTAAAAATTTAAATTTTAAAATTTAAAAATTTAAATTTTAAAATTTAAAAATTTAAATTTGAATATTTAAAAATTTAAATTTTAAAATTTAAAAATTTAAATACTAAATTTTAAAAATTTAATTATTAAAACTTTAAATTTTAAAATTTAAAAATTTAAAAATTTAAATACTAAATTTTAAAAATTTATTTATTAAAATTTTAAATTTTAAAATTTAAAAATTTAAATACTAAATTTTAAAAATTTAATTATAAAAACTTTAAATTTTAAAATTTAAAAATTTAAAAATTTAAATACTAAATATTAAAAATTTAATTATTAAAACTTTAAATTTTAAAATTTAAAAATTTAAATTTTAAAATTTAAAAATTTAAATTTTAAAATTTAAAAATTTAAATACTAAATTTAAAAAATTTAATTATAAAAACTTTAAATTTTAAAATTTAAAAATTTAAAAATTTAAATATTAAAACTTTAAATTTTAAAATTTAAAAATTTAAATACTAAATTTTAAACATTTAATTATAAAAACTTTAAATTTTAAAATTTAAAAATTTAAAAATTTAAATACTAAATATTAAAAATTTAATTATTAAAACGTTAAATATTAAAATTTAAAAATTTAAATTTTAAAATTTAAAAATTTAAATACTAAATTTTAATAATTTAAAAATATAAATACTCAATTTTAAAAATTTAATTATTAAAACTTTAAATTTAAAAATTTAAAAATTTAAATTTTAAAATTTAAAAATTTAAAAATTTAAATACTAAATTTTAAAAATTTAATTATTAAAACTTTAAATTTTAAAATTTAAAAATTTAAATACTAAATTTTAAAAATTTAAATATTAAAACTTTAAATTTTAAAATTTAAAAATTTAAATACTAAATTTTAAACATTTAATTATTAAAACGTTAAATTTTAAAATTTAAAAATTTAAATTTTAAAATTTAAAAATTTAAATTTTAAAATTTAAAAATATAAATTTTAAAATTTAAAAATTTAAATACTAAATTTTAAAAATTTAAATTCAAAACTTTAAATTTTAAAATTTAAAAATTTAAATACTAAATTTTAATAATTTAAAAATTTAAATACTCAATTTTAAAAATTTAATTATTAAAACTTTAAATTTTAAAATTTAAAAATTTAAAAATTTAAATACTAAATATTAAAAATTTAATTATTAAAACTTTAAATTTTAAAATTTAAAAATTTAAATTTTAAAATTTAAAAATTTAAATTTTAAAATTTAAAAATTTAAATACTAAATTTAAAAAATTTAATTATAAAAACTTTAAATTTTAAAATTTAAAAATTTAAAAATTTAAATATTAAAACTTTAAATTTTAAAATTTAAAAATTTAAATACTAAATTTTAAACATTTAATTATTAAAACGTTAAATTTTAAAATTTAAAAATTTAAATTTTAAAATTTAAAAATTTAAATTTTAAAATTTAAAAATTTAAATTTTAAAATTTAAAAATTTAAATTTTAAAATTTAAAAATTTAAATTTTAAAATTTAAAAATTTAAATTTTAAAATTTAAAAATTTAAATTTGAATATTTAAAAATTTAAATTTTAAAATTTAAAAATTTAAATACTAAATTTTAAAAATTTAATTATTAAAACTTTAAATTTTAAAATTTAAAAATTTAAAAATTTAAATACTAAATTTTAAAAATTTATTTATTAAAATTTTAAATTTTAAAATTTAAAAATTTAAATACTAAATTTTAAAAATTTAATTATAAAAACTTTAAATTTTAAAATTTAAAAATTTAAAAATTTAAATACTAAATATTAAAAATTTAATTATTAAAACTTTAAATTTTAAAATTTAAAAATTTAAATTTTAAAATTTAAAAATTTAAATTTTAAAATTTAAAAATTTAAATTTTAAAATTTAAAAATTTAAATTTGAATATTTAAAAATTTAAATTTAAAAATTTAAAAATTTAAAAATTTAAATACTAAATTTTAAAAATTTAATTATTAAAACTTTAACTTTTAAAATTTAAAAATTTAAATACTAAATTTTAAAAATTTAATTATTAAAACTTTAAATTTTAAAATTTAAAAATTTAAATATTAAATTTTAAAAATTTGAATATTAAAACTTTAAATTTTAAAATTTAAAAATTTAAATACTAAATTTTAAAAATTTAATTATTAAAACGTTAAATATTAAAATTTAAAAATTTAAATTTTAAAATTTAAAAATTTAAATACTAAATTTTAATAATTTAAAAATATAAATACTCAATTTTAAAAATTTAATTATTAAAACTTTAAATTTAAAAATTTAAAAATTTAAATTTTAAAATTTAAAAATTTAAAAATTTAAATACTAAATTTTAAAAATTTAATTATTAAAACCTTAAATTTTAAAATTTAAAAATTTAAATACTAAATTTTAAAAATTTAAATATTAAAACTTTAAATTTTAAAATTTAAAAATTTAAATACCAAATTTTAAACTTTTAATTATTAAAACGTTAAATTTTAAAATTTAAAAATTTAAATTTTAAAATTTAAAAATTTAAATACTAAATTTTAAAAATTTAATTTCAAAACTTTAAATTTTAAAATTTAAAAATTTAAATACTAAATTTTAATAATTTAAAAATTTAAATACTCAATTTTAAAAATTTAATTATTAAAACTTTAAATTTTAAAATTTAAAAATTTAAAAATTTAAATACTAAATATTAAAAATTTAATTATTAAAACTTTAAATTTTAAAATTTAAAAATTTAAATTTTAAAATTTAAAAATTTAAATTTTAAAATTTAAAAATTTAAATACTAAATTTAAAAAATTTAATTATAAAAACTTTAAATTTTAAAATTTAAAAATTTAAAAATTTAAATATTAAAACTTTAAATTTTAAAATTTAAAAATTTAAATACTAAATTTTAAACATTTAATTATTAAAACGTTAAATTTTAAAATTTAAAAATTTAAATTTTAAAATTTAAAAATTTAAATTTTAAAATTTAAAAATTTAAATTTGAATATTTAAAAATTTAAATTTTAAAATTTAAAAATTTAAATACTAAATTTTAAAAATTTAATTATTAAAACTTTAAATTTTAAAATTTAAAAATTTAAAAATTTAAATACTAAATTTTAAAAATTTATTTATTAAAATTTTAAATTTTAAAATTTAAAAATTTAAATACTAAATTTTAAAAATTTAATTATTAAAACTTTAAATTATAAAATTTAAAAATTTAAAAATTTAAATACTAAATATTAAAAATTTAATTATTAAAACTTTAAATTTTAAAATTTAAAAATTTAAATTTTAAAATTTAAAAATTTAAATTTTAAAATTTAAAAATTTGAATACTAAATTTAAAAAATTTAATTATAAAAACTTTAAATTTTAAAATTTAAAAATTTAAAAATTTAAATACTAAATTTTAAAAATTTAATTATTAAAATTTTAAATTTTAAAATTTAAAAATTTAAATACTAAATTTTAAAAATTTAAATATTAAAACTTTAAATTTTTAAATTTTAAAATTTAAATATTAAATTTTAAAAATTTGAATATTAAAACTTTAAATTTTAAAATTTAAAAATTTAAATACTAAATTTTTAAAATTGAATTATTAAAATTTTAAATTTTAAAATTTAAATTTTAAAATTTAAAAATTTAAATTTGAATATTTAAAAATTTAAATTTTAAAATTTAAAAATTTAAATACTAAATTTTAAAAATTTAATTATTAAAACTTTAACTTTTAAAATTTAAAAATTTAAATACTAGATTTTAAAAATTTAATTATTAAAACTTTAAATTTTAAAATTTAAAAATTTAAATACTAAATTTTAAAAATTTAAATATTAAAACTTTAAATTTTAAAATTTAAAAATTTAAATACTAAATTTTAAACATTTAATTATTAAAACGTTAAATTTTAAAATTTAAAAATTTAAATTTTAAAATTTAAAAATTTAAATTTTAAAATTTAAAAATTTAAATTTTAAAATTTAAAAATTTAAATACTAAATTTTAAAAATTTAAATTCAAAACTTTAAATTTTAAAATTTAAAAATTTAAATACTAAATTTTAATAATTTAAAAATTTAAATACTCAATTTTAAAAATTTAATTATTAAAACTTTAAATTTTAAAATTTAAAAATTTAAAAATTTAAATACTAAATATTAAAAATTTAATTATTAAAACTTTAAAATTTAAAATTTAAAAATTTAAATTTTAAAATTTAAAAATTTAAATTTTAAAATTTAAAAATTTAAATTTTAAAATTTAAAAATTTAAATACTAAATTTAAAAAATTTAATTATAAAAACTTTAAATTTTAAAATTTAAAAATTTAAAAATTTAAATATTAAAACTTTAAATTTTAAAATTTAAAAATTTAAATACTAAATTTTAAACATTTAATTATTAAAACGTTAAATTTTAAAATTTAAAAATTTAAATTTTAAAATTTAAAAATTTAAATTTTAAAATTTAAAAATTTAAATTTTAAAATTTAAAAATTTAAAAAATTAAAAATTTAAATACTAAATATTAAAAATTTAATTATTAAAACTTTAAATTTTAAAATTTAAAAATTTAAATTTTAAAATTTAAAAATTTAAATTTTAAAATTTAAAAATTTAAATTTTAAAATTTAAAAATTTAAATTTGAATATTTAAAAATTTAAATTTAAAAATTTAAAAATTTAAATACTAAATTTTAAAAATTTTATTATTAAAACTTTAAATTTTAAAATTTAAAAATTTAAAAATTTAAATACTAAATTTTAAAATTTTATTTATTAAAATTTTAAATTTTAAAATTTAAAAATTTAAATACTAAATTTTAATAATTTAAAAATTTAAATACTCAATTTTAAAAATTTAATTATTAAAACTTTAAATTTTAAAATTTAAAAATTTAAAAATTTAAATACTAAATATTAAAAATTTAATTATTAAAACTTTAAATTTTAAAATTTAAAAATTTAAATTTTAAAATTTAAAAATTTAAATTTTAAAATTTAAAAATTTAAATACTAAATTTAAAAAATTTAATTATAAAAACTTTAAATTTTAAAATTTAAAAATTTAAAAATTTAAATATTAAAACTTTAAATTTTAAAATTTAAAAATTTAAATACTAAATTTTAAACATTTAATTATTAAAACGTTAAATTTTAAAATTTAAAAATTTAAATTTTAAAATTTAAAAATTTAAATTTTAAAATTTAAAAATTTAAATTTTAAAATTTAAAAATTTAAATTTTAAAATTTAAAAATTTAAATTTTAAAATTTAAAAATTTAAATTTGAATATTTAAAAATTTAAATTTTAAAATTTAAAAATTTAAATACTAAATTTTAAAAATTTAATTATTAAAATTTTAAATTTTAAAATTTAAAAATTTAAATACTAAATTTTAAAAATTTAATTATAAAAACTTTAAATTTTAAAATTTAAAAATTTAAAAATTTAAATACTAAATATTAAAAATTTAATTATTAAAACTTTAAATTTTAAAATTTAAAAATTTAAATTTTAAAATTTAAAAATTTAAATTTTAAAATTTAAAAATTTAAATTTTAAAATTTAAAAATTTAAATTTGAATATTTAAAAATTTAAATTTAAAAATTTAAAAATTTAAATACTAAATTTTAAAAATTTAATTATTAAAACTTTAACTTTTAAAATTTAAAAATTTAAATACTAAATTTTAAAAATTTAATTATTAAAACTTTAAATTTTAAAATTTAAAAATTTAAATATTAAATTTTAAAAATTTGAATATTAAAACTTTAAATTTTAAAATTTAAAAATTTAAATACTAAATTTTAAAAATTTAATTATTAAAACGTTAAATATTAAAATTTAAAAATTTAAATTTTAAAATTTAAAAATTTAAATTTTAAAATTTAAAAATTTAAATTTTAAAATTTAAAAATTTAAATACTAAATTTTAATAATTTAAAAATATAAATACTCAATTTTTAAAATTTAATTATTAAAACTTTAAATTTAAAAATTTAAAAATTTAAATTTTAAAATTTAAAAATTTAAAAATTTAAATACTAAATTTTAAAAATTTAATTATTAAAACCTTAAATTTTAAAATTTAAAAATTTAAATACTAAATTTTAAAAATTTAAATATTAAAACTTTAAATTTTAAAATTTAAAAATTTAAATACCAAATTTTAAACTTTTAATTATTAAAACGTTAAATTTTAAAATTTAAAAATTTAAATTTTAAAATTTAAAAATTTAAATTTTAAAATTTAAAAATTTAAATACAAAATTTTAAAAATTTAATTTCAAAACTTTAAATTTTAAAATTTAAAAATTTAAATACTAAATTTTAATAATTTAAAAATTTAAATACTCAATTTTAAAAATTTAATTATTAAAACTTTAAATTTTAAAATTTAAAAATTTAAAAATTTAAATACTAAATATTAAAAATTTAATTATTAAAACTTTAAATTTTAAAATTTAAAAATTTAAATTTTAAAATTTAAAAATTTAAATTTTAAAATTTAAAAATTTAAATACTAAATTTAAAAAATTTAATAATAAAAACTTTAAATTTTAAAATTTAAAAATTTAAAAATTTAAATATTAAAACTTTAAATTTTAAAATTTAAAAATTTAAATACTAAATTTTAAACATTTAATTATTAAAACGTTAAATTTTAAAATTTAAAAATTTAAATTTTAAAATTTAAAAATTTAAATTTTAAAATTTAAAAATTTAAATTTGAATATTTAAAAATTTAAATTTTAAAATTTAAAAATTTAAATACTAAATTTTAAAAATTTAATTATTAAAACTTTAAATTTTAAAATTTAAAAATTTAAAAATTTAAATACTAAATTTTAAAAATTTATTTATTAAAATTTTAAATTTTAAAATTTAAAAATTTAAATACTAAATTTTAAAAATTTAATTATTAAAACTTTAAATTATAAAATTTAAAAATTTAAAAATTTAAATACTAAATATTAAAAATTTAATTATTAAAACTTTAAATTTTAAAATTTAAAAATTTAAATTTTAAAATTTAAAAATTTAAATTTTAAAATTTAAAAATTTAAATACTAAATTTAAAAAATTTAATTATAAAAACTTTAAATTTTAAAATTTAAAAATTTAAAAATTTAAATACTAAATTTTAAAAATTTAATTATTAAAATTTTAAATTTTAAAATTTAAAAATTTAAAAATTTAAATACTAAATTTTAAAAATTTATTTATTAAAATTTTAAATTTTAAAATTTAAAAATTTAAATACTAAATTTTAAAAATTTAATTATTAAAATTTTAAATTTTAAAATTTAAAAATTTAAAAATTTAAATACAAAATATTAAAAATTTAATTATTAAAACTTTAAATTTTAAAATTTAAAAATTTAAATTTTAAAATTTAAAAATTTAAATTTTAAAATTTAAAAATTTAAATTTTAAAATTTAAAAATTTAAATTTTAAAATTTAAAAATTTAAATTTGAATATTTAAAAATTTAAATTTAAAAATTTAAAAATTTAAATACTAAATTTTAAAAATTTTATTATTAAAACTTTAAATTTTAAAATTTAAAAATTTAAAAATTTAAATACTAAATTTTAAAATTTTATTTATTAAAATTTTAAATTTTAAAATTTAAAAATTTAAATACTAAATTTTAATAATTTAAAAATTTAAATACTCAATTTTAAAAATTTAATTATTAAAACTTTAAATTTTAAAATTTAAAAATTTAAAAATTTAAATACTAAATATTAAAAATTTAATTATTAAAACTTTAAATTTTAAAATTTAAAAATTTAAATTTTAAAATTTAAAAATTTAAATTTTAAAATTTAAAAATTTAAATACTAAATTTAAAAAATTTAATTATAAAAACTTTAAATTTTAAAATTTAAAAATTTAAAAATTTAAATATTAAAACTTTAAATTTTAAAATTTAAAAATTTAAATACTAAATTTTAAACATTTAATTATTAAAACGTTAAATTTTAAAATTTAAAAATTTAAATTTTAAAATTTAAAAATTTAAATTTTAAAATTTAAAAATTTAAATTTTAAAATTTAAAAATTTAAATTTTAAAATTTAAAAATTTAAATTTTAAAATTTAAAAATTTAAATTTGAATATTTAAAAATTTAAATTTTAAAATTTAAAAATTTAAATACTAAATTTTAAAAATTTAATTATTAAAACTTTAAATTTTAAAATTTAAAAATTTAAAAATTTAAATACTAAATTTTAAAAATTTATTTATTAAAATTTTAAATTTTAAAATTTAAAAATTTAAATACTAAATTTTAAAAATTTAATTATAAAAACTTTAAATTTTAAAATTTAAAAATTTAAAAATTTAAATACTAAATATTAAAAATTTAATTATTAAAACTTTAAATTTTAAAATTTAAAAATTTAAATTTTAAAATTTAAAAATTTAAATTTTAAAATTTAAAAATTTAAATTTTAAAATTTAAAAATTTAAATTTGAATATTTAAAAATTTAAATTTAAAAATTTAAAAATTTAAATACTAAATTTTAAAAATTTAATTATTAAAACTTTAACTTTTAAAATTTAAAAATTTAAATACTAAATTTTAAAAATTTAATTATTAAAACTTTAAATTTTAAAATTTAAAAATTTAAATATTAAATTTTAAAAATTTGAATATTAAAACTTTAAATTTTAAAATTTAAAAATTTAAATACTAAATTTTAAAAATTTAATTATTAAAACGTTAAATATTAAAATTTAAAAATTTAAATTTTAAAATTTAAAAATTTAAATTTTAAAATTTAAAAATTTAAATTTTAAAATTTAAAAATTTAAATACTAAATTTTAATAATTTAAAAATATAAATACTCAATTTTTAAAATTTAATTATTAAAACTTTAAATTTAAAAATTTAAAAATTTAAATTTTAAAATTTAAAAATTTAAAAATTTAAATACTAAATTTTAAAAATTTAATTATTAAAACCTTAAATTTTAAAATTTAAAAATTTAAATACTAAATTTTAAAAATTTAAATATTAAAACTTTAAATTTTAAAATTTAAAAATTTAAATACCAAATTTTAAACTTTTAATTATTAAAACGTTAAATTTTAAAATTTAAAAATTTAAATTTTAAAATTTAAAAATTTAAATTTTAAAATTTAAAAATTTAAATACAAAATTTTAAAAATTTAATTTCAAAACTTTAAATTTTAAAATTTAAAAATTTAAATACTAAATTTTAATAATTTAAAAATTTAAATACTCAATTTTAAAAATTTAATTATTAAAACTTTAAATTTTAAAATTTAAAAATTTAAAAATTTAAATACTAAATATTAAAAATTTAATTATTAAAACTTTAAATTTTAAAATTTAAAAATTTAAATTTTAAAATTTAAAAATTTAAATTTTAAAATTTAAAAATTTAAATACTAAATTTAAAAAATTTAATAATAAAAACTTTAAATTTTAAAATTTAAAAATTTAAAAATTTAAATATTAAAACTTTAAATTTTAAAATTTAAAAATTTAAATACTAAATTTTAAACATTTAATTATTAAAACGTTAAATTTTAAAATTTAAAAATTTAAATTTTAAAATTTAAAAATTTAAATTTTAAAATTTAAAAATTTAAATTTGAATATTTAAAAATTTAAATTTTAAAATTTAAAAATTTAAATACTAAATTTTAAAAATTTAATTATTAAAACTTTAAATTTTAAAATTTAAAAATTTAAAAATTTAAATACTAAATTTTAAAAATTTATTTATTAAAATTTTAAATTTTAAAATTTAAAAATTTAAATACTAAATTTTAAAAATTTAATTATTAAAACTTTAAATTATAAAATTTAAAAATTTAAAAATTTAAATACTAAATATTAAAAATTTAATTATTAAAACTTTAAATTTTAAAATTTAAAAATTTAAATTTTAAAATTTAAAAATTTAAATTTTAAAATTTAAAAATTTAAATACTAAATTTAAAAAATTTAATTATAAAAACTTTAAATTTTAAAATTTAAAAATTTAAAAATTTAAATACTAAATTTTAAAAATTTAATTATTAAAATTTTAAATTTTAAAATTTAAAAATTTAAAAATTTAAATACTAAATTTTAAAAATTTATTTATTAAAATTTTAAATTTTAAAATTTAAAAATTTAAATACTAAATTTTAAAAATTTAATTATTAAAATTTTAAATTTTAAAATTTAAAAATTTAAAAATTTAAATACAAAATATTAAAAATTTAATTATTAAAACTTTAAATTTTAAAATTTAAAAATTTAAATTTTAAAATTTAAAAATTTAAATTTTAAAATTTAAAAATTTAAATTTTAAAATTTAAAAATTTAAATTTTAAAATTTAAAAATTTAAATACTAAATTTAAAAAATTTAATTATAAAAACTTTAAATTTTAAAATTTAAAAATTTAAAAATTTAAATACTAAATTTTAAAAATTTAATTATTAAAACTTTAAATTTTAAAATTTAAAAATTTAAAAATTTAAATACTAAATTTTAAAAATTTATTTATTAAAATTTTAAATTTTAAAATTTAAAAATTTAAATACTAAATTTTAAAAATTTAATTATTAAAACTTTAAATTTTAAAATTTAAAAATTTAAAAATTTAAATACAAAATATTAAAAATTTAATTATTAAAACTTTAAATTTTAAAATTTAAAAATTTAAATTTTAAAATTTAAAAATTTAAATTTTAAAATTTAAAAATTTAAATACTAAATTTAAAAAATTTAATTATAAAAACTTTAAATTTTAAAAATTTAAAAATTTAAATACTAAATTTTAAAAATTTAATTATTAAAACTTTAAATTTTAAAATTTAAAAATTTAAATACTAAATTTTAAAAATTTAAATATTAAAACTTTAAATTTTAAAATTTAAAAATTTAAATATTAAATTTTAAAAATTTGAATATTAAAAGTTTAAATTTTAAAATTTAAAAATTTAAATACTAAATTTTTAAAATTGAATTATTAAAATTTTAAATTTTAAAATTTAAATTTTAAAATTTAAAAATTTAAATTTGAATATCTAAAAATTTAAATTTTAAAATTTAAAAATTTAAATACTAAATTTTAAAAATTTAATTATTAAAACTTTAAATTTTAAAATTTAAAAATTTAAAAATTTAAATACTAAATTTTAAATTATTTATTAAAATTTTAAATATTAAAATTTAAAAATTTAAATACTAAATTTTAAAAATTTAATTATTAAAACTTTAAATTTTAAAATTTAAAAATTTAAACACTAAATTTTAAAAATTTGAATATTAAAACTTTAAATTTTAAAATTTAAAAATTTAAATTTTAAAATTTATAAATTTAAATTTTAAAATTTAAAAATTTAAATTTTAAAATTTAAAAATTTAAATACTAAATTTTAAAAATTTAATTTCAAAACTTTAAATTTTAAAATTTAAAAATTTAAATACTAAACTTTAAAAATTTAATTATTAAAACTTTAAATTATAAAATTTTAAATTTTAAATGCTAAATTTTAAAAATTTAATTATTAAAACGTTAAATTTTAAAATTTAAAAATTTAAATTTTAAAATTTAAAAATTTAAATTTTAAAATTTAAAAATTTAAATTTTAAAATTTAAAAATTTAAATTTTAAAATTTAAAATTTTAAATATGAATATTTAAAAATTTAAATTTTAAAATTTAAAAATTTAAATACTAAATTTTAAAAATTTAATTATTAAAACTTTAAATTTTAAAATTTAAAAATTTAAAAATTTAAATACTAAATTTTAAAAATTTATTTATTAAAATTTTAAATTTTAAAATTTAAAAATTTAAATACTAAATTTTAAAAATTTAATTATTAAAACTTTAAATTTTAAAATTTAAAAATTTAAAAATTTAAATACTAAATATTAAAAATTTAATTATTAAAACTTTAAATTTTAAAATTTAAAAATTTAAATTTTAAAATTTAAAAATTTAAATTTTAAAATTTAAAAATTTAAATTTTAAAATTTAAAAATTTAAATTTGAATATTTAAAAATTTAAATTTAAAAATTTAAAAATTTAAATACTAAATTTTAAAAATTTAATTATTAAAACTTTAAATTTTAAAATTTAAAAATTTAAATACTAAATTTTAAAATTTTATTTATTAAAATTTTAAATTTTAAAATTTAAAAATTTAAATACTAAATTTTAAAAATTTAATTATTAAAACTTTAACTTTTAAAATTTAAAAATTTAAATACTAAATTTTAAAAATTTAATTATTAAAACTTTAAATTTTAAAATTTAAAAATTTAAATATTAAATTTTAAAAATTTGAATATTAAAACTTTAAATTTTAAAATTTAAAAATTTAAATACTAAATTTTAAAAATTTAATTATTAAAACGTTAAATATTAAAATTTAAAAATTTAAATTTTAAAATTTAAAAATTTAAATTTTAAAATTTAAAAATTTAAATTTTAAAATTTAAAAATTTAAATACTAAATTTTAATAATTTAAAAATATAAATACTCAATTTTAAAAATTTAATTATTAAAACTTTAAATTTAAAAATTTAAAAATTTAAATTTTAAAATTTAAAAATTTAAAAATTTAAATACTAAATTTTAAAAATTTAATTATTAAAACTTTAAATTTTAAAATTTAAAAATTTAAATACTAAATTTTAAAAATTTAAATATTAAAACTTTAAATTTTAAAATTTAAAAATTTAAATACTAAATTTTAAACTTTTAATTATTAAAACGTTAAATTTTAAAATTTAAAAATTTAAATTTTAAAATTTAAAAATTTAAATTTTAAAATTTAAAAATTTAAATACTAAATTTTAAAATTTTAATTTCAAAACTTTAAATTTTAAAATTTAAAAATTTAAATACTAAATTTTAATAATTTAAAAATTTAAATACTCAATTTTAAAAATTTAATTATTAAAACTTTAAATTTTAAAATTTAAAAATTTAAATTTTAAAATTTAAAAATTTAAATACTAAATTTAAAAAATTTAATTATAAAAACTTTAAATTTTAAAATTTAAAAATTTAAAAATTTAAATATTAAAAATTTAAATTTTAAAATTTAAAAATTTAAATTTTAAAATTTAAAAATTTAAATTTGAATATTTAAAAATTTAAATTTTAAAATTTAAAAATTTAAATACTAAATTTTAAAAATTTAATTATTAAAACTTTAAATTTTAAAATTTAAAAATTTAAAAATTTAAATACTAAATTTTAAAAATTTATTTATTAAAATTTTAAATTTTAAAATTTAAAAATTTAAATACTAAATTTTAAAAATCTAATTATTAAAACTTTAAATTTTAAAATTTAAAAATTTAAAAATTTAAATACTAAATATTAAAAATTTAATTATTAAAACTTTAAATTTTAAAATTTAAAAATTTAAATTTTAAAATTTAAAAATTTAAATTTTAAAATTTAAAAATTTAAATTTTAAAATTTAAAAATTTAAATTTGAATATTTAAAAATTTAAATTTAAAAATTTAAAAATTTAAATACTAAATTTTAAAAATTTAATTATTAAAACTTTAAATTTTAAAATTTAAAAATTTAAATACTAAATTTTAAAATTTTATTTATTAAAATTTTAAATTTTAAAATTTAAAAATTTAAATACTAAATTTTAAAAATTTAATTATTAAAACTTTAACTTTTAAAATTTAAAAATTTAAATACTAAATTTTAAAAATTTAATTATTAAAACGTTAAATATTAAAATTTAAAAATTTAAATTTTAAAATTTAAAAATTTAAATTTTAAAATTTAAAAATTTAAATTTTAAAATTTAAAAATTTAAATACTAAATTTTAATAATTTAAAAATATAAATACTCAATTTTAAAAATTTAATTATTAAAACTTTAAATTTAAAAATTTAAAAATTTAAATTTTAAAATTTAAAAATTTAAAAATTTAAATACTAAATTTTAAAAATTTAATTATTAAAACTTTAAATTTTAAAATTTAAAAATTTAAATACTAAATTTTAAAAATTTAAATATTAAAACTTTAAATTTTAAAATTTAAAAATTTAAATACTAAATTTTAAACTTTTAATTATTAAAACGTTAAATTTTAAAATTTAAAAATTTAAATTTTAAAATTTAAAAATTTAAATTTTAAAATTTAAAAATTTAAATACTAAATTTTAAAATTTTAATTTCAAAACTTTAAATTTTAAAATTTAAAAATTTAAATACTAAATTTTAATAATTTAAAAATTTAAATACTCAATTTTAAAAATTTAATTATTAAAACTTTAAATTTTAAAATTTAAAAATTTAAATTTTAAAATTTAAAAATTTAAATACTAAATTTAAAAAATTTAATTATAAAAACTTTAAATTTTAAAATTTAAAAATTTAAAAATTTAAATATTAAAAATTTAAATTTTAAAATTTAAAAATTTAAATTTTAAAATTTAAAAATTTAAATTTGAATATTTAAAAATTTAAATTTTAAAATTTAAAAATTTAAATACTAAATTTTAAAAATTTAATTATTAAAACTTTAAATTTTAAAATTTAAAAATTTAAAAATTTAAATACTAAATTTTAAAAATTTATTTATTAAAATTTTAAATTTTAAAATTTAAAAATTTAAATACTAAATTTTAAAAATCTAATTATTAAAACTTTAAATTTTAAAATTTAAAAATTTAAAAATTTAAATACTAAATATTAAAAATTTAATTATTAAAACTTTAAATTTTAAAATTTAAAAATTTAAATTTTAAAATTTAAAAATTTAAATTTTAAAATTTAAAAATTTAAATTTTAAAATTTAAAAATTTAAATTTGAATATTTAAAAATTTAAATTTAAAAATTTAAAAATTTAAATACTAAATTTTAAAAATTTAATTATTAAAACTTTAAATTTTAAAATTTAAAAATTTAAATACTAAATTTTAAAATTTTATTTATTAAAATTTTAAATTTTAAAATTTAAAAATTTAAATACTAAATTTTAAAAATTTAATTATTAAAACTTTAACTTTTAAAATTTAAAAATTTAAATACTAAATTTTAAAAATTTAATTATTAAAACTTTAAATTTTAAAATCTAAAAATTTAAATATTAAATTTTAAAAATTTGAATATTAAAACTTTAAATTTTAAAATTTAAAAATTTAAATACTAAATTTTAAAAATTTAATTATTAAAACGTTAAATATTAAAATTTAAAAATTTAAATTTTAAAATTTAAAAATTTAAATTTTAAAATTTAAAAATTTAAATTTTAAAATTTAAAAATTTAAATACTAAATTTTAATAATTTAAAAATATAAATACTCAAGTTTAAAAATTTAATTATTAAAACTTTAAATTTAAAAATTTAAAAATTTAAATTTTAAAATTTAAAAATTTAAAAATTTAAATACTAAATTTTAAAAATTTAATTATTAAAACTTTAAATTTTAAAATTTAAAAATTTAAATACTAAATTTTAAAAATTTAAATATTAAAACTTTAAATTTTAAAATTTAAAAATTTAAATACTAAATTTTAAACTTTTAATTATTAAAACGTTAAATTTTAAAATTTAAAAATTTAAATTTTAAAATTTAAAAATTTAAATTTTAAAATTTAAAAATTTAAATACTAAATTTTAAAAATTTAATTTCAAAACTTTAAATTTTAAAATTTAAAAATTTAAATACTAAATTTTAATAATTTAAAAATTTAAATACTCAATTTTAAAAATTTAATTATTAAAACTTTAAATTTTAAAATTTAAAAATTTAAATTTTAAAATTTAAAAATTTAAATACTAAATTTAAAAAATTTAATTATAAAAACTTTAAATTTGAAAATTTAAAAATTTAAAAATTTAAATATTAAAAATTTAAATTTTAAAATTTAAAAATTTAAATTTTAAAATTTAAAAATTTAAATTTGAATATTTAAAAATTTAAATTTTAAAATTTAAAAATTTAAATACTAAATTTTAAAAATTTAATTATTAAAACTTTAAATTTTAAAATTTAAAAATTTAAAAATTTAAATACTAAATATTAAAAATTTAATTATTAAAACTTTAAATTTTAAAATTTAAAAATTTAAATACTAAATTTTAAAAATTTAAATATTAAAACTTTAAATTTTAAAATTTAAAAATTTAAAAATTTAAATACTAAATTTTAAAAATTTAATTATTAAAACTTTAAATTTTAAAATTTAAAAATTTAAAAATTTAAATACTAAATTTTAAAAATTTATTTATTAAAATTTTAAATTTTAAAATTTAAAAATTTAAATACTAAATTTTAAAAATTTAATTATTAAAACTTTAAATTTTAAAATTTAAAAATTTAAAAATTTAAATACTAAATATTAAAAATTTAATTATTAAAACTTTAAATTTTAAAATTTAAAAATTTAAATTTTAAAATTTAAAAATTTAAATTTTAAAATTTAAAAATTTAAATACTAAATTTAAAAAATTTAATTATAAAAACTTTAAATTTTAAAATTTAAAAATTTAAAAATTTAAATACTAAATTTTAAAAATTTAATTATTAAAACTTTAAATTTTAAAATTTAAAAATTTAAATACTAAATTTTAAAAATTTAAATATTAAAACTTTAAATTTTAAAATTTAAAAATTTAAATATTAAATTTTAAAAATTTGAATATTAAAACTTTAAATTTTAAAATTTAAAAATTTAAATACTAAATTTTTAAAATTGAATTATTAAAATTTTAAATTTTAAAATTTAAAAATTTAAATTTTAAAATTTAAAAATTTAAATTTTAAAATTTAAAAATTTAAATTTTAAAATTAAAAAATTTAAATTTTAAAATTTAAAAATTTAAATTTTAAAATTTAAAACTTTAAATTTGAATATTTAAAAATTTAAATTTTAAAATTTAAAAATTTAAATACTAAATTTTAAAAATTTAATTATTAAAACTTTAAATTTTAAAATTTAAAAATTTAAAAATATAAATACTAAATTTTAAATTATTTATTAAAATTTTAAATTTTAAAATTTAAAAATTTAAATACTAAATTTTAAAAATTTAATTATTAAAACTTTAACTTTTAAAATTTAAAAATTTAAATACTAAATTTTAAAAATTTAATTATTAAAACTTTAAATTTTAAAATTTAAAAATTTAAATACTAAATTTTAAATAAATTTGAATATTAAAACTTTAAATTTTAAAATTTAAAAATTTAAATTTTAAAATTTAAAAATTTAAATTTTAAAATTTAAAAATTTAAATTTTAAAATTTAAAAATTTAAATACTAAATTTTAAAAATTTAATTATTAAAACTTTAACTTTTAAAATTTAAAAATTTAAATACTAAATTTTAAAAACTTAATTATTAAAACTTTAAATTTTAAAATTTAAAAATTTAAATACTAAATTTTAAAAATTTGAATATTAAAACTTTAAATTTTAAAATTTAAAAATTTAAATTTTAAAATTTAAAAATTTAAATTTTAAAATTTAAAAATTTAAATACTAAATTTTAAAAATTTAATTTCAAAACTTTAAATTTTAAAATTTAAAAATTTAAATTTTAAAATTTAAAAATTTAAATTTTAAAATTTAAAAATTTAAATTTTAAAATTTAAAAATTTAAATTTTAAAATTTAAAATTTTAAATTTGAATATTTAAAAATTTAAATTTTAAAATTTAAAAATTTAAATACTAAATTTTAAAAATTTAATTATTAAAACTTTAAATTTTAAAATTTAAAAATTTAAAAATTTAAATACTAAATTTTAAAAATTTATTTATTAAAATTTTAAATTTTAAAATTTAAAAATTTAAATACTAAATTTTAAAAATTTAATTATTAAAACTTTAAATTTTAAAATTTAAAAATTTAAAAATTTAAATACTAAATATTAAAAATTTAATTATTAAAATTTTAAATTTTAAAATTTAAAAATTTAAATTTTAAAATTTAAAAATTTAAATTTTAAAATTTAAAAATTTAAATTTTAAAATTTAAAAATTTAAATTTGAATATTTAAAAATTTAAATTTAAAAATTTAAATACTAAATTTTAAAAATTTAATTATTAAAACTTTAAATTTTAAAATTTAAAAATTTAAAAATTTAAATACTAAATTTTAAAAATTTATTTATTAAAATTTTAAATTTTAAAATTTAAAAATTTAAATACTAAATTTTAAAAATTTAATTATTAAAACTTTAACTTTTAAAATTTAAAAATTTAAATACTAAATTTTAAAAATTTAATTATTAAAACTTTAAATTTTAAAATTTAAAAATTTAAATATTAAATTTTAAAAATTTGAATATTAAAACTTTAAATTTTAAAATTTAAAAATTTAAATACTAAATTTTAAAAATTTAATTATTAAAACGTTAAATATTAAAATTTAAAAATTTAAATTTTAAAATTTAAAAATTTAAATTTTAAAATTTAAAAATTTAAATTTTAAAATTTAAAAATTTAAATACTAAATTTTAATAATTTAAAAATATAAATACTCAATTTTAAAAATTTAATTATTAAAACTCTAAATTTAAAAATTTAAAAATTTAAATTTTAAAATTTAAAAATTTAAAAATTTAAATACTAAATTTTAAAAACTTAATTATTAAAACTTTAAATTTTAAAATTTAAAAATTTAAATACTAAATTTTAAAAATTTATATATTAAAACTTTAAATTTTAAAATTTAAAAATTTAAATACAAAATTTTAAACTTTTAATTATTAAAACGTTAAATTTTAAAATTTAAAAATTTAAATACTAAATTTTAAAAATTTAATTTCAAAACTTTAAATTTTAAAATTTAAAAATTTAAATACTAAATTTTAATAATTTAAAAATTTAAATACTCAATTTTAAAAATTTTATTATTAAAACTTTAAATTTTAAAATTTAAAAATTTAAAAATTTAAATACTAAATATTAAAAATTTAATTATTAAAACTTTAAATTTTAAAATTTAAAAATTTAAATTTTAAAATTTAAAAATTTAAATTTTAAAATTTAAAAATTTAAATACTAAATTTAAAAAATTTAATTATAAAAACTTTAAATTTTAAAATTTAAAAATTTAAAAATTTAAATATTAAAACTTTAAATTTTAAAATTTAAAAATTTAAATACTAAATTTTAAACATTTAATTATTAAAACGTTAAATTTTAAAATTTAAAAATTTAAATTTTAAAATTTAAAAATTTAAATTTTAAAATTTAAAAATTTAAATTTTAAAATTTAAAAATTTAAATTTTAAAATTTAAAAATTTAAATTTGAATATTTAAAAATTTAAATTTTAAAATTTAAAAATTTAAATACTAAATTTTAAAAATTTAATTATTAAAACTTTATTAAAATTTAAAAATTTAAAAATTTAAATACTAAATATTAAAAATTTAATTATTAAAACTTTAAATTTTAAAATTTAAAAATTTAAAAATGTAAATACTAAATTTAAAAAATTTAATTATAAAAACTTTAAATTTTAAAATTTAAAAATTTAAAAATTTAAATATTAAAACTTTAAATTTTAAAATTTAAAAATTTAAATACTAAATTTTAAAAATTTAATTATTAAAACTTTAACTTTTAAAATTTAAAAATTTAAATACTAAATTTTAAAAATTTAATTATTAAAACTTTAAATTTTAAAATTTAAAAATTTAAATACTAAATTTTAAAAATTTGAATATTAAAACTTTAAATTTTAAAATTTAAAAATTTAAATCTTAAAATTTAAAAATTTAAATTTTATAATTTAAAAATTTAAATACTAAATTTTAAAAATTTAATTTCAAAGCTTTAAATTTTAAAATTTAAAAATTTAAATACTAAACTTTAAAAATTTAATTATTAAAACTTTAAATTATAAAATTTTAAATTTTAAATGCTAAATTTTAAAAATTTAATTATTAAAACGTTAAATTTTAAAATTTAAAAATTTAAATTTTAAAATTTAAAAATTTAAATTTTAAAATTTAAAAATTTAAATTTTAAAATTTAAAAATTTAAATTTTAAAATTTAAAATTTTAAATTTGAATATTTAAAAATTTAAATTTTAATATTTAAAAATTTAAATACTAAATTTTAAAAATTTAATTATTAAAACTTTAAATTTTAAAATTTAAAAATTTAAAAATTTAAATACTAAATTTTAAAAATTTATTTATTAAAATTTTAAATTTTAAAATTTAAAAATTTAAATACTAAATTTTAAAAATTTAATTATTAAAACTTTAAATTTTAAAATTTAAAAATTTAAAAATTTAAATACTAAATATTAAAAATTTAATTATTAAAACTTTAAATTTTAAAATTTAAAAATTTAAATTTTAAAATTTAAAAATTTAAATTTAAAATTTAAAAATTTAAATTTGAATATTTAAAAATTTAAATTTAAAAATTTAAAAATTTAAATACTAAATTTTAAAAATTTAATTATTAAAACTTTAAATTTTAAAATTTAAAAATTTAAAAATTTAAATACTAAATTTTAAAAATTTATTTATTAAAATTTTAAATTTTAAAATTTAAAAATTTAAATACTAAATTTTAAAAATTTAATTATTAAAACTTTAACTTTTAAAATTTAAAAATTTAAATACTAAATTTTAAAAATTTAATTATTAAAACTTTAAATTTTAAAATTTAAAAATTTAAATACTAAATTTTAATAATTTAAAAATTTAAATACTCAATTTTAAAAATTTAATTATTAAAACTTTAAATTTTAAAATTTAAAAATTTAAAAATTTAAATACTAAATATTAAAAATTTAATTATTAAAACTTTAAATTTTAAAATTTAAAAATTTAAATTTTAAAATTTAAAAATTTAAATTTTAAAATTTAAAAATTTAAATACTAAATTTAAAAAATTTAATTATAAAAACTTTAAATTTTAAAATTTAAAAATTTAAAAATTTAAATACTAAATTTTAAAAATTTAATTATTAAAACTTTAAATTTTAAAATTTAAAAATTTAAATACTAAATTTTAAAAATTTAAATATTAAAACTTTAAATTTTAAAATTTAAAAATTTAAAAATTTAAATACTAAATATTAAAAATTTAATTATTAAAACTTTAAATTTTAAAATTTAAAAATTTAAATTTTAAAATTTAAAAATTTAAATTTTAAAATTTAAAAATTTAAATTTTAAAATTTAAAAATTTAAATTTTAAAATACTAAATTTAAAAAATTTAATTATAAAAACTTTAAATTTTAAAATTTTAAAATTTAAAAATTTAAAAATTTAAATACTAAATTTTAAAAATTTAATTATTAAAACTTTAAATTTTAAAATTTAAAAATTTAAATTTTAAAATTTAAAAATTCAAATTTTAAAATTTAAAAATTTAAATACTAAATTTAAAAAATTTAATTATAAAAACTTTAAATTTTAAAATTTAAAAATTTAAAATTTTAAATACTAAATTTTAAAAATTTAATTATTAAAACTTTAAATTTTAAAATTTAAAAATTTAAATACTAAATTTTAAAAATTTAAATATTAAAACTTTAAATTTTAAAATTTAAAAATTTAAATATTAAGTTTTAAAAATTTGAATATTAAAACTTTAAATTTTAAAATTTAAAAATTTAAATACTAAATTTTTAAAATTGAATTATTAAAATTTTAAATTTTAAAATTTAAAAATTTAAATTTTAAAATTTAAAATTTTAAATTTTAAAATTTAAAAATTTAAATTTTAAAATTTAAAAATTTAAATTTGAATATTTAAAAATTTAAATTTTAAAATTTAAAAATTTAAATACTAAATTTTAAAAATTTAATTATTAAAACTTTAAATTTTAAAATTTAAAAATTTAAAAATTTAAATACTAAATTTTAAATTATTTATTAAAATTTTAAATTTTAAAATTTAAAAATTTAAATACTAAATTTTAAAAATTTAATTATTAAAACTTTAACTTTTAAAATTTAAAAATTTAAATACTAAATTTTAAAAATTTAATTATTAAAACTTTAAATTTTAAAATTTAAAAATTTAAATACTAAATTTTAATAATTTAAAAATTTAAATACTCAATTTTAAAAATTTAATTATTAAAACTTTAAATTTTAAAATTTAAAAATTTAAAAATTTAAATACTAAATATTAAAAATTTAATTATTAAAACTTTAAATTTTAAAATTTAAAAATTTAAATTTTAAAATTTAAAAATTTAAATTTTAAAATTTAAAAATTTAAATACTAAATTTAAAAAATTTAATTATAAAAACTTTAAATTTTAAAATTTAAAAATTTAAAAATTTAAATACTAAATTTTAAAAATTTAATTATTAAAACTTTAAATTTTAAAATTTAAAAATTTAAATACTAAATTTTAAAAATTTAAATATTAAAACTTTAAATTTTAAAATTTAAAAATTTAAAAATTTAAATACTAAATATTAAAAATTTAATTATTAAAACTTTAAATTTTAAAATTTAAAAATTTAAATTTTAAAATTTAAAAATTTAAATTTTAAAATTTAAAAATTTAAATTTTAAAATACTAAATTTAAAAAATTTAATTATAAAAACTTTAAATTTTAAAATTTTAAAATTTAAAAATTTAAAAATTTAAATACTAAATTTTAAAAATTTAATTATTAAAACTTTAAATTTTAAAATTTAAAAATTTAAATACTAAATTTTAAAAATTTAAATATTAAAACTTTAAATTTTAAAATTTAAAAATTTAAATACTAAATTTTAAACTTTTAATTATTAAAACGTTAAATTTTAAAATTTAAAAATTTAAATTTTAAAATTTAAAAATTTAAATTTTAAAATTTAAAAATTTAAATACTAAATTTTAAAAATTTAATTATTAAAACTTTAAATTTTAAAATTTAAAAATTTAAATACTAAATTTTAAAAATTTAAATATTAAAACTTTAAATTTTAAAATTTAAAAATTTAAATACTAAATTTTAAACTTTTAATTATTAAAACGTTAAATTTTAAAATTTAAAAATTTAAATTTTAAAATTTAAAAATTTAAATTTTAAAATTTAAAAATTTAAATACTAAATTTTAAAAATTTAATTTCAAAACTTTAAATTTTAAAATTTAAAAATTTAAATACTAAATTTTAATAATTTAAAAATTTAAATACTCAATTTTAAAAATTTTAGTTATTAAAACTTTAAATTTTAAAATTTAAAAATTTAAAAATTTAAATACTAAATATTAAAAATTTAATTATTAAAACTTTAAATTTTAAAATTTAAAAATTTAAATTTTAAAATTTAAAAATTTAAATACTAAATTTAAAAAATTTAATTATAAAAACTTTAAATTTTAAAATTTAAAAATTTAAATATTAAAACTTTAAATTTTAAAATTTAAAAATTTAAATACTAAATTTTAAACATTTAATTATTAAAACGTTAAATTTTAAAATTTAAAAATTTAAATTTTAAAATTTAAAAATTTAAATTTTAAAATTTAAAAATTTAAATTTTAAAATTTAAAAATTTAAATTTTAAAATTTAAAAATTTAAATTTTAAAATTTAAAAATTTAAATTTGAATATTTAAAAATTTAAATTTTAAAATTTAAAAATTTAAATACTAAATTTTAAAAATTTAATTATTAAAACTTTAAATTTTAAAATTTAAAAATTTAAAAATTTAAATACTAAATTTTAAAAATTTATTTATTAAAATTTTAAATTTTAAAATTTAAAAATTTAAATACTAAATTTTAAAAATTTAATTATTAAAACTTTAAATTTTAAAATTTAAAAATTTAAAAATTTAAATACTAAATATTAAAAATTTAATTATTAAAACTTTAAATTTTAAAATTTAAAAATTTAAATTTTAAAATTTAAAAATTTAAATTTTAAAATTTAAAAATTTAAATTTTAAAATACTAAATTTAAAAAATTTAATTATAAAAACTTTAAATTTTAAAATTTTAAAATTTAAAAATTTAAAAATTTAAATACTAAATTTTAAAAATTTAATTATTAAAACTTTAAATTTTAAAATTTAAAAATTTAAATACTAAATTTTAAAAATTTAAATATTAAAACTTTAAATTTTAAAATTTAAAAATTTAAATATTAAATTTTAAAAATTTGAATATTAAAACTTTAAATTTTAAAATTTAAAAATTTAAATACTAAATTTTTAAAATTGAATTATTAAAATTTTAAATTTTAAAATTTAAAAATTTAAATTTTAAAATTTAAAAATTTAAATTTTAAAATTTAAAAATTTAAATTTTAAAATTAAAAAATTTAAATTTTAAAATTTAAAAATTTAAATTTGAATATTTAAAAATTTAAATTTTAAAATTTAAAAATTTAAATACTAAATTTTAAAAATTTAATTATTAAAACTTTAAATTTTAAAATTTAAAAATTTAAAAATTTAAATACTAAATTTTAAATTATTTATTAAAATTTTAAATTTTAAAATTTAAAAATTTAAATACTAAATTTTAAAAATTTAATTATTAAAACTTTAACTTTTAAAATTTAAAAATTTAAATACTAAATTTTAAAAATTTAATTATTAAAACTTTAAATTTTAAAATTTAAAAATTTAAATACTAAATTTTAATAATTTAAAAATTTAAATACTCAATTTTAAAAATTTAATTATTAAAACTTTAAATTTTAAAATTTAAAAATTTAAAAATTTAAATACTAAATATTAAAAATTTAATTATTAAAACTTTAAATTTTAAAATTTAAAAATTTAAATTTTAAAATTTAAAAATTTAAATTTTAAAATTTAAAAATTTAAATACTAAATTTAAAAAATTTAATTATAAAAACTTTAAATTTTAAAATTTAAAAATTTAAAAATTTAAATACTAAATTTTAAAAATTTAATTATTAAAACTTTAAATTTTAAAATTTAAAAATTTAAATACTAAATTTTAAAAATTTAAATATTAAAACTTTAAGTTTTAAAATTTAAAAATTTAAAAATTTAAATACTAAATTTTAAAAATTTAAATATTAAAACTTTAAATTTTAAAATTTAAAAATTTAAATACTAAATTTTAAACTTTTAATTATTAAAACGTTAAATTTTAAAATTTAAAAATTTAAATTTTAAAATTTAAAAATTTAAATTTTAAAATTTAAAAATTTAAATACTAAATTTTAAAAAGTTAATTTCAAAACTTTAAATTTTAAAATTTAAAAATTTAAATACTAAATTTTAATAATTTAAATATTTAAATACTCAATTTTAAAAATTTAATTATTAAAACTTTAAATTTTAAAATTTAAAAATTTAAAAATTTAAATACTAAATATTAAAAATTTAATTATTAAAACTTTAATTTTTAAAATTTAAAAATTTAAATTTTAAAATTTAAAAATTTAAATTTTAAAATTTAAAAATTTAAATACTAAATTTAAAAAATTTAATTATACAAACTTTAAATTTTAAAATTTAAAAATTTAAAAATTTAAATATTAAAACTTTAAATTTTAAAATTTAAAAATTTAAATACTAAATTTTAAACATTTAATTATTAAAACGTTAAATTTTAAAATTTAAAAATTTAAATTTTAAAATTTAAAAATTTAAATACTAAATTTAAAAAATTTAATTATACAAACTTTAAATTTTAAAATTTAAAAATTTAAAAATTTAAATATTAAAACTTTAAATTTTAAAATTTAAAAATTTAAATACTAAATTTTAAAAATTTAAATATTAAAACTTTATATTTTAAAATTTAAAAATTTAAATATTAAATTTTAAAAATTTGAATATTAAAACTTTAAATTTTAAAATTTAAAAATTTAAATACTAAATTTTTAAAATTGAATTATTAAAATTTTAAATTTTAAAATTTAAAAATTTAAATTTTAAAATTTAAAAATTTAAATTTTAAAATTTAAAAATTTAAATTTTAAAATTAAAAAATTTAAATTTTAAAATTTAAAAATTTAAATTTGAATATTTAAAAATTTAAATTTTAAAATTTAAAAATTTAAATACTAAATTTTAAAAATTTAATTATTAAAACTTTAAATTTTAAAATTTAAAAATTTAAAAATTTAAATACTAAATTTTAAATTATTTATTAAAATTTTAAATTTTAAAATTTAAAAATTTAAATACTAAATTTTAAAAATTTAATTATTAAAACTTTAACTTTTAAAATTTAAAAATTTAAATACTAAATTTTAAAAATTTAATTATTAAAACTTTAAATTTTAAAATTTAAAAATTTAAATACTAAATTTTAATAATTTAAAAATTTAAATACTCAATTTTAAAAATTTAATTATTAAAACTTTAAATTTTAAAATTTAAAAATTTAAAAATTTAAATACTAAATATTAAAAATTTAATTATTAAAACTTTAAATTTTAAAATTTAAAAATTTAAATTTTAAAATTTAAAAATTTAAATTTTAAAATTTAAAAATTTAAATACTAAATTTAAAAAATTTAATTATAAAAACTTTAAATTTTAAAATTTAAAAATTTAAAAATTTAAATACTAAATTTTAAAAATTTAATTATTAAAACTTTAAATTTTAAATTTTAAAAATTTAAATACTAAATTTTAAAAATTTAAATATTAAAACTTTAAATTTTAAAATTTAAAAATTTAAAAATTTAAATACTAAATATTAAAAATTTAATTATTAAAACTTTAAATTTTAAAATTTAAAAATTTAAATTTTAAAATACTAAATTTAAAAAATTTAATTATAAAAACTTTAAATTTTAAAATTTTAAAATTTAAAAATTTAAAAATTTAAATACTAAATTTTAAAAATTTAATTATTAAAACTTTAAATTTTAAAATTTAAAAATTTAAATACTAAATTTTAAAAATTTAAATATTAATACTTTAAATTTTAAAATTTAAAAATTTAAATACTAAATTTTAAACTTTTAATTATTAAAACGTTAAATTTTAAAATTTAAAAATTTAAATTTTAAAATTTAAAAATTTAAATTTTAAAATTTAAAAATTTAAATACTAAATTTTAAAAAGTTAATTTCAAAACTTTAAATTTTAAAATTTAAAAATTTAAATACTAAATTTTAATAATTTAAATATTTAAATACTCAATTTTAAAAATTTAATTATTAAAACTTTAAATTTTAAAATTTAAAAATTTAAAAATTTAAATACTAAATATTAAAAATTTAATTATTAAAACTTTAATTTTTAAAATTTAAAAATTTAAATTTTAAAATTTAAAAATTTAAATTTTAAAATTTAAAAATTTAAATACTAAATTTAAAAAATTTAATTATACAAACTTTAAATTTTAAAATTTAAAAATTTAAAAATTTAAATATTAAAACTTTAAATTTTAAAATTTAAAAATTTAAATACTAAATTTTAAACATTTAATTATTAAAACGTTAAATTTTAAAATTTAAAAATTTAAATTTTAAAATTTAAAAATTTAAATTTTAAAATTTAAAAATTTAAATTTTAAAATTTAAAAATTTAAATTTTAAAATTTAAAAATTTAAATTTTAAAATTTAAAAATTTAAATTTTAAAATTTAAAAATTTAAATTTTAAAATACTAAATTTAAAAAATTTAATTATAAAAACTTTAAATTTTAAAATTTTAAAATTTAAAAATTTAAAAATTTAAAAATTTAAATACTAAATTTTAAAAATTTAATTATTAAAACTTTAAACTTTAAAATTTAAAAATTTAAATACTAAATTTTAAAAATTTAAATATTAAAACTTTAAATTTTAAAATTTAAAAATTTAAATACTAAATTTTAAACTTTTAATTATTAAAAGGTTAAATTTTAAAATTTAAAAATTTAAATTTTAAAATTTAAAAATTTAAATTTTAAAATTTAAAAATTTAAATACTAAATTTTAAAAAGTTAATTTCAAAATTTTAAATTTTAAAATTTAAAAATTTAAATACTAAATTTTAATAATTTAAATATTTAAATACTCAATTTTAAAAATTTAATTATTAAAACTTTAAATTTTAAAATTTAAAAATTTAAAAATTTAAATACTAAATATTAAAAATTTAATTATTAAAACTTTAATTTTTAAAATTTAAAAATTTAAATTTTAAAATTTAAAAATTTAAATTTTAAAATTTAAAAATTTAAATACTAAATTTAAAAAATTTAATTATACAAACTTTAAATTTTAAAATTTAAAAATTTAAAAATTTAAAAATTTAAATATTAAAACTTTAAATTTTAAAATTTAAAAATTTAAATACTAAATTTTAAACATTTAATTATTAAAACGTTAAATTTTAAAATTTAAAAATTTAAATTTTAAAATTTAAAAATTTAAATTTTAAAATTTAAAAATTTAAATTTTAAAATTTAAAAATTTAAATTTTAAAATTTAAAAATTTAAATTATAAAATTTAAAAATTTAAATACTAAATTTAAAAAATTTAATTATAAAAACTTTAAATTTTAAAATTTAAAAATTTAAAAATTTAAATACTAAATTTTAAAAATTTAATTATTAAAACTTTAAATTTTAAAATTTAAAAATTTAAATACTAAATTTTAAAATTTTAAATATTAAAACTTTAAATTTTAAAATTTAAAAATTTAAATATTAAATTTTAAAAATTTGAATATTAAAACTTTAAATTTTAAAATTTAAAAATTTAAATACTAAATTTTAAAAATTTGAATATTAAAACTTTAAATTTTAAAATTTAAAAATTTAAATTTTAAAATTTAAAAATTTAAATACTAAATTTTAAAAATTTAATTTCAAAACTTTAAATTTTAAAATTTAAAAATTTAAATACTAAATTTTAATAATTTAAAAATTTAAATACTCAATTTTAAAAATTTAATTATTAAAACTTTAAATTTTAAAATTTAAAAATTTAAAAATTTAAATACTAAATATTAAAAATTTAATTATTAAAACTTTAAATTTTAAAATTTAAAAATTTAAATTTTAAAATTTAAAAATTTAAATTTTAAAATTTAAAAATTTAAATACTAAATTTTAAAAATTTAATTTCAAAACTTTAAATTTTAAAATTTAAAAATTTAAATACTAAATTTTAAAAATTTAATTTCAAAACTTTAAATTTTAAAATTTAAAAATTTAAATACTAAATTTTAATAATTTAAAAATTTAAATACTAAATTTTAAAAATTTAATTATTAAAACTTTAAATTTTAAAATTTAAAAATTTAAATACTAAATTTTAAAAATTTAAATATTAAAACTTTAAATTTTAAAATTTAAAAATTTAAAAATTTAAATACTAAATATTAAAAATTTAATTATTAAAACTTTAAATTTTAAAATTTAAAAATTTAAATTTTAAAATTTAAAAATTTAAATTTTAAAATTTAAAAATTTAAAAATTTAAATTTTAAAATTTAAAAATTTAAATTTTAAAATACTAAATTTAAAAAATTTAATTATAAAAACTTTAAATTTTAAAATTTTAAAATTTAAAAATTTAAAAATTTAAATACTAAATTTTATAAATTTAATTATTAAAACTTTAAATTTTAAAATTTAAAAATTTAAATACTAAATTTTAAAAATTTAAATATTAAAACTTTAAATTTTAAAATTTAAAAATTTAAATACTAAATTTTAAACATTTAATTATTAAAACGTTAAATTTTAAAATTTAAAAATTTAAATTTTAAAATTTAAAAATTTAAATTTTAAAATTTAAAAATTTAAATTTTAAAATTTAAAAATTTAAATTTTAAAATTTAAAAATTTAAATTTTAAAATTTAAAAATTTAAATTTGAATATTTAAAAATTTAAATTTTAAAATTTAAAAATTTAAATACTAAATTTTAAAAATTTAATTATTAAAATTTAAATTTTAAAATTTAAAAATTTAAAAATTTAAATACTAAATTTTAAAAATTTATTTATTAAAATTTTAAATTTTAAAATTTAAAAATTTAAATACTAAATTTTAAAAATTTAATTATTAAAACTTTAAATTTTAAAATTTAAAAATTTAAAAATTTAAATACTAAATATTAAAAATTTAATTATTAAAACTTTAAATTTTAAAATTTAAAAATTTAAATTTTAAAATTTAAAAATTTAAATACTAAATTTAAAAAATTTAATTATAAAAACTTTAAATTTTAAAATTTAAAAATTTAAAAATTTAAATACTAAATTTTAAAAATTTAATTATTAAAACTTTAAATTTTAAAATTTAAAAATTTAAATACTAAATTTTAAAAATTTAAATATTAAAACTTTAAATTTTAAAATTTAAAAATTTAAATATTAAATTTTAAAAATTTGAATATTAAAACTTTAAATTTTAAAATTTAAAAATTTAAATACTAAATTTTTAAAATTGAATTATTAAAATTTTAAATTTTAAAATTTAAAAATTTAAATTTTAAAATTTAAAAATTTAAATTTTAAAATTTAAAAATTTAAATTTTAAAATTTAAAAATTTAAATTTTAAAATTTAAAAATTTAAATTTTAAAATTTAAAAATTTAAATTTTAAAATTTAAAAATTTAAATTTTAAAATTTAAAAATTTAAATTTTAAAATTTAAAAATTTTAATTTGAATATTTAAAAATTTAAATTTTAAAATTTAAAAATTTAAATACTAAATTTTAAAAATTTAATTATTAAAACTTTAAATTTTAAAATTTAAAAATTTAAAAATTTAAATACTAAATTTTAAATTATTTATTAAAATTTTAAATTTTAAAATTTAAAAATTTAAATACTAAATTTTAAAAATTTAATTATTAAAACTTTAACTTTTAAAATTTAAAAATTTAAATACTAAATTTTAAAAATTTAATTATTAAAACTTTAAATTTTAAAATTTAAAAATTTAAATACTAAATTTTAAAAATTTGAATATTAAAACTTTAAATTTTAAAATTTAAAAATTTAAATTTTAAAATTTAAAAATTTAAATTTTAAAATTTAAAAATTTAAATACTAAATTTTAAAAATTTAATTTCAAAACTTTAAATTTTAAAATTTAAAAATTTAAATACTAAATTTAATAATTTAAAAATTTAAATACTCAATTTTAAAAATTTAATTATTAAAACTTTAAATTTTAAAATTTAAAAATTTAAAAATTTAAAAACTAAATATTAAAAATTTAATTATTAAAACTTTAAATTTTAAAATTTAAAAATTTAAATTTTAAAATTTAAAAATTTAAATTTTAAAATTTAAAAATTTAAATACTAAATTTAAAAAATTTAATTATAAAAACTTTAAATTTTAAAATTTAAAAATTTAAATACTAAATTTTAATAATTTAAAAATTTAAATACTCAATTTTAAAAATTTAATTATTAAAACTTTAAATTTTAAAATTTAAAAATTTAAAAATTTAAATACTAAATTTTAATAATTTAAAAATTTAAATACTAAATTTTAAAAATTTAAATATTAAAACTTTAAATTTTAAAATTTAAAAATTTAAAAATTTAAATACTAAATATTAAAAATTTAATTATTAAAACTTTAAATTTTAAAATTTAAAAATTTAAATTTTAAAATTTAAAAATTTAAATTTTAAAATTTAAAAATTTAAATTTTAAAATTTAAAAATTTAAATTTTAAAATTTAAAAATTTAAATTTTAAAATACTAAATTTAAAAAATTTAATTATAAAAACTTTAAATTTTTAAAATTTTAAAATTTAAAAATTTAAAAATTTAAATACTAAATTTTAAAAATTTAATTATTAAAACTTTAAATTTTAAAATGTAAAAATTTAAATACTAAATTTTAAAAATTTAAATATTAAAACTTTAAATTTTAAAATTTAAAAATTTAAATACTAAATTTTAAATATTTAATTATTAAAACGTTAAATTTTAAAATTTAAAAATTTAAATTTTAAAATTTAAAAATTTAAATTTTAAAATTTAAAAATTTAAATTTTAAAATTTAAAAATTTAAATTTTAAAATTTAAAAATTTAAATTTTAAAATTTAAAAATTTAAATTTTAAAATTTAAAAATTTAAATTTGAATATTTAAAAATTTAAATTTTAAAATTTAAAAATTTAAATACTAAATTTTAAAAATTTAATTATTAAAATTTAAATTTTAAAATTTAAAAATTTAAAAATTTAAATACTAAATTTTAAAAATTTATTTATTAAAATTTTAAATTTTAAAATTTAAAAATTTAAATACTAAATTTTTAAAATTTAATTATTAAAACTTTAAATTTTAAAATTTAAAAATTTAAAAATTTAAATACTAAATATTAAAAATTTAATTATTAAAACTTTAAATTTTAAAATTTAAAAATTTAAATTTTAAAATTTAAAAATTTAAATACTAAATTTAAAAAATTTAATTATAAAAACTTTAAATTTTAAAATTTAAAAATTTAAAAATTTAAATACTAAATTTTAAAAATTTAATTATTAAAACTTTAAATTTTAAAATTTAAAAATTTAAATACTAAATTTTAAAAATTTAAATATTAAAACTTTAAATTTTAAAATTTAAAAATTTAAATATTAAATTTTAAAAATTTGAATATTAAAACTTTAAATTTTAAAATTTAAAAATTTAAATACTAAATTTTTAAAATTGAATTATTAAAATTTTAAATTTTAAAATTTAAAAATTTAAATTTTAAAATTTAAAAATTTAAATTTTAAAATTTAAAAATTTAAATTTTAAAATTTAAAAATTTAAATTTTAAAATTTAAAAATTTAAATTTTAAAATTTAAAAATTTAAATTTTAAAATTTAAAAATTTAAATTTTAAAATTTAAAAATTTTAATTTGAATATTTAAAAATTTAAATTTTAAAATTTAAAAATTTAAATACTAAATTTTAAAAATTTAATTATTAAAACTTTAAATTTTAAAATTTAAAAATTTAAAAATTTAAATACTAAATTTTAAATTATTTATTAAAATTTTAAATTTTAAAATTTAAAAATTTAAATACTAAATTTTAAAAATTTAATTATTAAAACTTTAACTTTTAAAATTTAAAAATTTAAATACTAAATTTTAAAAATTTAATTATTAAAACTTTAAATTTTAAAATTTAAAAATTTAAATACTAAATTTTAAAAATTTGAATATTAAAACTTTAAATTTTAAAATTTAAAAATTTAAATTTTAAAATTTAAAAATTTAAATTTTAAAATTTAAAAATTTAAATACTAAATTTTAAAAATTTAATTTCAAAACTTTAAATTTTAAAATTTAAAAATTTAAATACTAAATTTAATAATTTAAAAATTTAAATACTCAATTTTAAAAATTTAATTATTAAAACTTTAAATTTTAAAATTTAAAAATTTAAAAATTTAAATACTAAATATTAAAAATTTAATTATTAAAACTTTAAATTTTAAAATTTAAAAATTTAAATTTTAAAATTTAAAAATTTAAATTTTAAAATTTAAAAATTTAAATACTAAATTTAAAAAATTTAATTATAAAAACTTTAAATTTTAAAATTTAAAAATTTAAATACTAAATTTTAATAATTTAAAAATTTAAATACTCAATTTTAAAAATTTAATTATTAAAACTTTAAATTTTAAAATTTAAAAATTTAAAAATTTAAATACTAAATTTTAATAATTTTAAATTATTTTAAAATTTAAATTTTTTTAAAAATTTAAATTTTAAAATACTAAATTTAAAAAATTTAATTATAAAAACTTTAAATTTTAAAATTTTAAAATTTAAAAATTTAAAAATTTAAATACTAAATTTTAAAAATTAATTATTAAAACTTTAAATTTTAAAATTTAAAAATTTAAATACTAAATTTTAAAAATTTAAATATTAAAACTTTATTTTTTAATATTTAAAAATTTAAATACTAAATTTTAAACTTTTAATTATTAAAACGTTAAATTTTAAAATTTAAAAATTTAAATTTTAAAATTTAAAAATTTAAATTTTAAAATTTAAAAATTTAAATACTAAATTTTAAAAAGTTAAATTCAAAACTTTAAATTTTAAAATTTAAAAATTTAAATACAAAATTTTAAACTTTTAATTATTAAAACGTTAAATTTTAAAATTTAAAAATTTAAATTTTAAAATTTAAAAATTTAAATTTTAAAATTTAAAAATTTAAATACTAAATTTTAAAAATTTAATTTCAAAACTTTAAATTTTAAAATTTAAAAATTTAAATACTAAATTTTAATAATTTAAAAATTTAAATACTCAATTTTAAAAATTTAATTATTAAAACTTTAAATTTTAAAATTTAAAAATTTAAAAATTTAAATACTAAATATTAAAAATTTAATTATTAAAACTTTAAATTTTAAAATTTAAAAATTTAAATTTTAAAATTTAAAAATTTAAATACTAAATTTAAAAAATTTAATTATAAAAACTTTAAATTTTAAAATTTAAAAATTTAAATATTAAAACTTTAAATTTTAAAATTTAAAAATTTAAATACTAAATTTTAAACATTTAATTATTAAAACGTTAAATTTTAAAATTTAAAAATTTAAATTTTAAAATTTAAAAATTTAAATTTTAAAATTTAAAAATTTAAATTTTAAAATTTAAAAATTTAAATTTTAAAATTTAAAAATTTAAATTTTAAAATTTAAAAATTTTAATTTGAATATTTAAAAATTTAAATTTTAAAATTTAAAAATTTAAATACTAAATTTTAAAAATTTAATTATTAAAACTTTAAATTTTAAAATTTAAAAATTTAAATTTTAAAATTTAAAAATTTAAATTTTAAAATTTAAAAATTTAAATACTAAATTTAAAAAATTTAATTATAAAAACTTTAAATTTTAAAATTTAAAAATTTAAAAATTTAAATACTAAATTTTAAAAATTTAATTATTAAAACTTTAAATTTTAAAATTTAAAAATTTAAATACTAAATTTTAAAAATTTAAATATTAAAACTTTAAATTTTAAAATTTAAAAATTTAAAAATTTAAATACTAAATATTAAAAATTTAATTATTAAAACTTTAAATTTTAAAATTTAAAAATTTAAATTTTAAAATTTAAAAATTTAAATTTTAAAATTTAAAAATTTAAATTTTAAAATACTAAATTTAAAAAATTTAATTATAAAAACTTTAAATTTTAAAATTTTAAAATTTAAAAATTTAAAAATTTAAAAATTTAAAAATTTAAATACTAAATTTTAAAAATTTAATTATTAAAACTTTAAATTTTAAAATTTAAAAATTTAAATACTAAATTTTAAAAATTTAAATATTAAAACTTTAAATTTTAAAATTTAAAAATTTAAATACTAAATTTTAAACTTTTAATTATTAAAACGTTAAATTTTAAAATTTAAAAATTTAAATTTTAAAATTTAAAAATTTAAATTTTAAAATTTAAAAATTTAAATACTAAATTTAAAAAATTTAATTATAAAAACTTTAAATTTTAAAATTTAAAAATTTAAAAATTTAAATACTAAATTTTAAATTATTTATTAAAATTTTAAATTTTAAAATTTAAAAATTTAAATACTAAATTTTAAAAATTTAATTATTAAAACTTTAAATTTTAAAATTTAAAAATTTAAATACTAAATTTTAAAAATTTAAATATTAAAACTTTAAATTTTAAAATTTAAAAATTTAAATATTAAATTTTATAAATTTGAATATTAAAACTTTAAATTTTAAAATTTAAAAATTTAAATACTAAATTTTTAAAATTGAATTATGAAAATTTTAAATTTTAAAATTTAAAAATTTAAATTTTAAAATTTAAAAATTTAAATTTTAAAATTTAAAAATTTAAATTTTAAAATTAAAAAATTTAAATTTTAAAATTTAAAAATTTAAATTTGAATATTTAAAAATTTAAATTTTAAAATTTAAAAATTTAAATACTAAATTTTAAAAATTTAATTATTAAAACTTTAAATTTTAAAATTTAAAAATTTAAAAATTTAAATACTAAATTTTAAATTATTTATTAAAATTTTAAATTTTAAAATTTAAAAATTTAAATACTAAATTTTAAAAATTTAAATATTAAAACTTTAAATTTTAAAATTTAAAAATTTAAAAATTTAAATACTAAATATTAAAAATTTTATTATTAAAACTTTAAATTTTAAAATTTAAAAATTTAAATTTTAAAATTTAAAAATTTAAATTTTAAAATTTAAAAATTTAAATACTAAATTTAAAAAATTTAATTATAAAAACTTTAAATTTTAAAATTTAAAAATTTAAAAATTTAAATACTAAATTTTAAAAATTTAATTATTAAAACTTTAAATTTTAAAATTTAAAAATTTAAATACTAAATTTTAAAAATTTAAATATTAAAACTTTAAATTTTAAAATTTAAAAATTTAAATATTAAATTTTAAAAATTTGAATATTAAAACTTTAAATTTTAAAATTTAAAAATTTAAATACTAAATTTTTAAAATTGAATTATTAAAATTTTAAATTTTAAAATTTAAAAATTTAAATTTTAAAATTTAAAAATTTAAATTTTAAAATTTAAAAATTTAAATTTTAAAATTAAAAAATTTAAATTTTAAAATTTAAAAATTTAAATTTGAATATTTAAAAATTTAAATTTTAAAATTTAAAAATTTAAATACTAAATTTTAAAAATTTAATTATTAAAACTTTAAATTTTAAAATTTAAAAATTTAAAAATTTAAATACTAAATTTTAAATTATTTATTAAAATTTTAAATTTTAAAATTTAAAAATTTAAATACTAAATTTTAAAAATTTAATTATTAAAACTTTAACTTTTAAAATTTAAATATTTAAATACTAAATTTTAAAAATTTAATTATTAAAACTTTAAATTTTAAAATTTAAAAATTTAAATACTAAATTTTAATAATTTAAAAATTTAAATACTCAATTTTAAAAATTTAATTATTAAAACTTTAAATTTTAAAATTTAAAAATTTAAAAATTTAAATACTAAATATTAAAAATTTAATTATTAAAACTTTAAATTTTAAAATTTAAAAATTTAAATTTTAAAATTTAAAAATTTAAATTTTAAAATTTAAAAATTTAAATACTAAATTTAAAAAATTTAATTATAAAAACTTTAAATTTTAAAATTTAAAAATTTAAAAATTTAAATACTAAATTTTAAAAATTTAATTATTAAAACTTTAAATTTTAAAATTTAAAAATTTAAATACTAAATTTTAAAAATTTAAATATTAAAACTTTAAATTTTAAAATTTAAAAATTTAAAAATTTAAATACTAAATATTAGAAATTTAATTATTAAAACTTTAAATTTTAAAATTTAAAAATTTAAATTTTAAAATTTAAAAATTTAAATTTTAAAATTTAAAAATTTAAATTTTAAAATACTAAATTTAAAAAATTTAATTATAAAAACTTTAAATTTTAAAATTTTAAAATTTAAAAATTTAAAAATTTAAAAATTTAAAAATTTAAATACTAAATTTTAAAAATTTAATTATTAAAACTTTAAATTTTAAAATTTAAAAATTTAAATACTAAATTTTAAAAATTTAAATATTAAAACTTTAAATTTTAAAATTTAAAAATTTAAATACTAAATTTTAAACTTTTAATTATTAAAACGTTAAATTTTAAAATTTAAAAATTTAAATTTTAAAATTTAAAAATTTAAATTTTAAAATTTAAAAATTTAAATACTAAATTTAAAAAATTTAATTATAAAAACTTTAAATTTTAAAATTTAAAAATTTAAAAATTTAAATACTAAATTTTAAATTATTTATTAAAATTTTAAATTTTAAAATTTAAAAATTTAAATACTAAATTTTAAAAATTTAATTATTAAAACTTTAAATTTTAAAATTTAAAAATTTAAATACTAAATTTTAAAAATTTAAATATTAAAACTTTAAATTTTAAAATTTAAAAATTTAAATATTAAATTTTATAAATTTGAATATTAAAACTTTAAATTTTAAAATTTAAAAATTTAAATACTAAATTTTTAAAATTGAATTATTAAAATTTTAAATTTTAAAATTTACAAATTTAAATTTTAAAATTTAAAAATTTAAATTTTAAAATTTAAAAATTTAAATTTTAAAATTAAAAAATTTAAATTTTAAAATTTAAAAATTTAAATTTGAATATTTAAAAATTTAAATTTTAAAATTTAAAAATTTAAATACTAAATTTTAAAAATTTAATTATTAAAACTTTAAATTTTAAAATTTAAAAATTTAAAAATTTAAATACTAAATTTTAAATTATTTATTAAAATTTTAAATTTTAAAATTTAAAAATTTAAATACTAAATTTTAAAAATTTAATTATTAAAACTTTAACTTTTAAAATTTAAAAATTTAAATACTAAATTTTAAAAATTTAATTATTAAAACTTTAAATTTTAAAATTTAAAAATTTAAATACTAAATTTTAATAATTTAAAAATTTAAATACTCAATTTTAAAAATTTAATTATTAAAACTTTAAATTTTAAAATTTAAAAATTTAAAAATTTAAATACTAAATATTAAAAATTTAATTATTAAAACTTTAAATTTTAAAATTTAAAAATTTAAATTTTAAAATTTAAAAATTTAAATTTTAAAATTTAAAAATTTAAATACTAAATTTAAAAAATTTAATTATAAAAACTTTAAATTTTAAAATTTAAAAATTTAAAAATTTAAATACTAAATTTTAAAAATTTAATTATTAAAACTTTAAATTTTAAAATTTAAAAATTTAAATACTAAATTTTAAAAATTTAAATATTAAAACTTTAAATTTTAAAATTTAAAAATTTAAAAATTTAAATACTAAATATTAAAAATTTAATTATTAAAACTTTAAATTTTAAAATATAAAAATTTAAATTTTAAAATTTAAAAATTTAAATTTTAAAATTTAAAAATTTAAATTTTAAAATACTGAATTTAAAAAATTTAATTATAAAAACTTTAAATTTTAAAATTTTAAAATTTAAAAATTTAAAAATTTAAATACTAAATTTTAAAAATTTAATTATTAGAACTTTAAATTTTAAAATTTAAAAATTTAAATACTAAATTTTAAAAATTTAAATATTAAAACTTTAAATTTTAAAATTTAAAAATTTAAATACTAAATTTTAAACTTTTAATTATTAAAAGGTTAAATTTTAAAATTTAAAAATTTAAATTTTAAAATTTAAAAATTTAAATTTTAAAATTTAAAAATTTAAATACTAAATTTTAAAAAGTTAATTTCAAAATTTTAAATTTTAAAATTTAAAAATTTAAATACTAAATTTTAATAATTTAAATATTTAAATACTCAATTTTAAAAATTTAATTATTAAAACTTTAAATTTTAAAATTTAAAAATTTAAAAATTTAAATACTAAATATTAAAAATTTAATTATTAAAACTTTAATTTTTAAAATTTAAAAATTTAAATTTTAAAATTTAAAAATTTAAATTTTAAAATTTAAAAATTTAAATACTAAATTTAAAAAATTTAATTATACAAACTTTAAATTTTAAAATTTAAAAATTTAAAAATTTAAATATTAAAACTTTAAATTTTAAAATTTAAAAATTTAAATACTAAATTTTAAACATTTAATTATTAAAACGTTAAATTTTAAAATTTAAAAATTTAAATTTTAAAATTTAAAAATTTAAATTTTAAAATTTAAAAATTTAAATTTTAAAATTTAAAAATTTAAATTTTAAAATTTAAAAATTTAAATTTGAATATTTAAAAATTTAAATTTTAAAATTTAAAAATTTAAATACTAAATTTTAAAAATTTAATTATTAAAACTTTAAATTTTAAAATTTAAAAATTTAAAAATTTAAATACTAAATTTTAAAAATTTATTTATTAAAATTTTAAATTTTAAAATTTAAAAATTTAAATACTAAATTTTAGAAATTTAATTATTAAAACTTTAAATTTTAAAATTTAAAAATTTAAATTTTAAAATTTAAAAATTTAAATTATAAAATTTAAAAATTTAAATACTAAATTTAAAAAATTTAATTATAAAAACTTTAAATTTTAAAATTTAAAAATTTAAAAATTTAAATACTAAATTTTAAAAATTTAATTATTAAAACTTTAAATTTTAAAATTTAAAAATTTAAATACTAAATTTTAAAATTTTAAATATTAAAACTTTAAATTTTAAAATTTAAAAATTTAAATATTAAATTTTAAAAATTTGAATATTAAAACTTTAAATTTTAAAATTTAAAAATTTAAATACTAAATTTTAAAAATTTGAATATTAAAACTTTAAATTTTAAAATTTAAAAATTTAAATACTAAATTTTAATAATTTAAAAATTTAAATACTCAATTTTAAAAATTTAATTATTAAAACTTTAAATTTTAAAATTTAAAAATTTAAAAATTTAAATACTAAATATTAAAAATTTAATTATTAAAACTTTAAATTTTAAAATTTAAAAATTTAAATTTTAAAATTTAAAAATTTAAATTTTAAAATTTAAAAATTTAAATACTAAATTTAAAAAATTTAATTATAAAAACTTTAAATTTTAAAATTTAAAAATTTAAAAATTTAAATACTAAATTTTAAAAATTTAATTATTAAAACTTTAAATTTTAAAATTTAAAAATTTAAATACTAAATTTTAAAAATTTAAATATTAAAACTTTAAATTTTAAAATTTAAAAATTTAAAAATTTAAATACTAAATATTAAAAATTTAATTATTAAAACTTTAAATTTTAAAATTTAAAAATTTAAATTTTAAAATTTAAAAATTTAAATTTTAAAATTTAAAAATTTAAATTTTAAAATTTAAAAATTTAAATTTTAAAATACTAAATTTAAAAAATTTAATTATAAAAACTTTAAATTTTAAAATTTTAAAATTTAAAAATTTAAAAATTTAAATACTAAATTTTAAAAATTTAATTATTAAAACTTTAAATTTTAAAATTTAAAAATTTAAATACTAAATTTTAAAAATTTAAATATTAAAACTTTAAATTTTAAAATTTAAAAATTTAAAAATTTAAATACTAAATATTAAAAATTTAATTATTAAAACTTTAAATTTTAAAATTTAAAAATTTAAATTTTAAAATTTAAAAATTTAAATTTTAAAATACTAAATTTAAAAAATTTAATTATAAAAACTTTAAATTTTAAAATTTTAAAATTTAAAAATTTAAAAATTTAAATACTAAATTTTAAAAATTTAATTATTAAAACTTTAAATTTTAAAATTTAAAAATTTAAATTTTAAAATACTAAATTTAAAAAATTTAATTATAAAAACTTTAAATTTTAAAATTTTAAAATTTAAAAATTTAAAAATTTAAATACTAAATTTTAAAAATTTAATTATTAAAACTTTAAATTTTAAAATTTAAAAATTTAAATACTAAATTTTAAAAATTTAAATATTAAAACTTTAAATTTTAAAATTTAAAAATTTAAAAATTTAAATACTAAATATTAAAAATTTAATTATTAAAACTTTAAATTTTAAAATTTAAAAATTTAAATTTTAAAATTTAAAAATTTAAATTTTAAAATACTAAATTTAAAAAATTTAATTATAAAAACTTTAAATTTTAAAATTTTAAAATTTAAAAATTTAAAAATTTAAATACTAAATTTTAAAAATTTAATTATTAAAACTTTAAATTTTAAAATTTAAAAATTTAAATACTAAATTTTAAAAATTTAAATATTAAAACTTTAAATTTTAAAATTTAAAAATTTAAAAATTTAAATACTAAATATTAAAAATTTAATTATTAAAACTTTAAATTTTAAAATTTAAAAATTTAAATTTTAAAATTTAAAAATTTAAATTTTAAAATTTAAAAATTTAAATTTTAAAATTTAAAAATTTAAATTTTAAAATACTAAATTTAAAAAATTTAATTATAAAAACTTTAAATTTTAAAATTTTAAAATTTAAAAATTTAAAAATTTAAATACTAAATTTTAAAAATTTAATTATTAATACTTTAAATTTTAAAATTTAAAAATTTAAATACTAAATTTTAAAAATTTAAATATTAAAACTTTAAATTTTAAAATTTAAAAATTTAAATACTAAATTTTAAACTTTTAATTATTAAAACGTTAAATTTTAAAATTTAAAAATTTAAATTTTAAAATTTAAAAATTTAAATTTTAAAATTTAAAAATTTAAATACTAAATTTTAAAAAGTTAATTTCAAAACTTTAAATTTTAAAATTTAAAAATTTAAATACTAAATTTTAATAATTTAAATATTTAAATACTCAATTAATTATTAAAACTTTAAATTTAAAAAATTTAATTATAAAAACTTTAAATTTTAAAATTTTAAAATTTAAAAATTTAAAAATTTAAATACTAAATTTTAAAAATTTAATTATTAAAACTTTAAATTTTAAAATTTAAAAATTTAAATACTAAATTTTAAAAATTTAAATATTAAAACTTTAAATTTTAAAATTTAAAAATTTAAATACTAAATTTTAAACTTTTAATTATTAAAACGTTAAATTTTAAAATTTAAAAATTTAAATTTTAAAATTTAAAAATTTAAATTTTAAAATTTAAAAATTTAAATACTAAATTTTAAAAAGTTAATTTCAAAACTTTAAATTTTAAAATTTAAAAATTTAAATACTAAATTTTAATAATTTAAATATTTAAATACTCAATTTTAAAAATTTAATTATTAAAACTTTAAATTTTAAAATTTAAAAATTTAAAAATTTAAATACTAAATATTAAAAATTTAATTATTAAAACTTTAAATTTTAAAAATTTAAATTTTAAAATTTAAAAATTTAAATATTAAAACTTTAAATTTTAAAATTTAAAAATTTAAATACTAAATTTTAAACATTTAATTATTAAAACGTTAAATTTTAAAATTTAAAAATATAAATTTTAAAATTTAAAAATTTAAATTTTAAAATTTAAAAATTTAAATTTTAAAATTTAAAAATTTAAATTTTAAAATTTAAAAATTTAAATTTTAAAATTTAAAAATTTAAATTTGAATATTTAAAAATTTAAATTTTAAAATTTAAAAATTTAAATACTAAATTTTAAAAATTTAATTATTAAAATTTAAATTTTAAAATTTAAAAATTTAAAAATTTAAATACTAAATTTTAAAAATTTATTTATTAAAATTTTAAATTTTAAAATTTAAAAATTTAAATACTAAATTTTAAAAATTTAATTATTAAAACTTTAAATTTTAAAATTTAAAAATTTAAAAATTTAAATACTAAATATTAAAAATTTAATTATTAAAACTTTAAATTTTAAAATTTAAAAATTTAAATTTTAAAATTTAAAAATTTAAATACTAAATTTAAAAAATTTAATTATAAAAACTTTAAATTTTAAAATTTAAAAATTTAAAAATTTAAATACTAAATTTTAAAAATTTAATTATTAAAACTTTAAATTTTAAAATTTAAAAATTTAAATACTAAATTTTAAAAATTTAAATATTAAAACTTTAAATTTTAAAATTTAAAAATTTAAATATTAAATTTTAAAAATTTGAATATTAAAACTTTAAATTTTAAAATTTAAAAATTTAAATACTAAATTTTTAAAATTGAATTATTAAAATTTTAAATTTTAAAATTTAAAAATTTAAATTTTAAAATTTAAAAATTTAAATTTTAAAATTTAAAAATTTAAATTTTAAAATTTAAAAATTTAAATTTTAAAATTTAAAAATTTAAATTTTAAAATTTAAAAATTTAAATTTTAAAATTTAAAAATTTAAATTTTAAAATTTAAAAATTTAAATTTTAAAATTTAAAAATTTAAATTTTAAAATTTAAAAATTTTAATTTGAATATTTAAAAATTTAAATTTTAAAATTTAAAAATTTAAATACTAAATTTTAAAAATTTAATTATTAAAACTTTAAATTTTAAAATTTAAAAATTTAAAAATTTAAATACTAAATTTTAAATTATTTATTAAAATTTTAAATTTTAAAATTTAAAAATTTAAATACTAAATTTAAAAATTTAAATACTAAATTTTAAACATTTAATTATTAAAACGTTAAATTTTAAAATTTAAAAATTTAAATTTTAAAATTTAAAAATTTAAATTTTAAAATTTAAAAATTTAAATTTTAAAATTTAAAAATTTAAATTTTAAAATTTAAAAATTTAAATTTTAAAATTTAAAAATTTAAATTTGAATATTTAAAAATTTAAATTTTAAAATTTAAAAATTTAAATACTAAATTTTAAAAATTTAATTATTAAAATTTAAATTTTAAAATTTAAAAATTTAAAAATTTAAATACTAAATTTTAAAAATTTATTTATTAAAATTTTAAATTTTAAAATTTAAAAATTTAAATACTAAATTTTAAAAATTTAATTATTAAAACTTTAAATTTTAAAATTTAAAAATTTAAAAATTTAAATACTAAATATTAAAAATTTAATTATTAAAACTTTAAATTTTAAAATTTAAAAATTTAAATTTTAAAATTTAAAAATTTAAATACTAAATTTAAAAAATTTAATTATAAAAACTTTAAATTTTAAAATTTAAAAATTTAAAAATTTAAATACTAAATTTTAAAAATTTAATTATTAAAACTTTAAATTTTAAAATTTAAAAATTTAAATACTAAATTTTAAAAATTTAAATATTAAAACTTTAAATTTTAAAATTTAAAAATTTAAATATTAAATTTTAAAAATTTGAATATTAAAACTTTAAATTTTAAAATTTAAAAATTTAAATACTAAATTTTTAAAATTGAATTATTAAAATTTTAAATTTTAAAATTTAAAAATTTAAATTTTAAAATTTAAAAATTTAAATTTTAAAATTTAAAAATTTAAATTTTAAAATTTAAAAATTTAAATTTTAAAATTTAAAAATTTAAATTTTAAAATTTAAAAATTTAAATTTTAAAATTTAAAAATTTAAATTTTAAAATTTAAAAATTTAAATTTTAAAATTTAAAAATTTAAATTTTAAAATTTAAAAATTTTAATTTGAATATTTAAAAATTTAAATTTTAAAATTTAAAAATTTAAATACTAAATTTTAAAAATTTAATTATTAAAACTTTAAATTTTAAAATTTAAAAATTTAAAAATTTAAATACTAAATTTTAAATTATTTATTAAAATTTTAAATTTTAAAATTTAAAAATTTAAATACTAAATTTTAAAAATTTAATTATTAAAACTTTAACTTTTAAAATTTAAAAATTTAAATACTAAATTTTAAAAATTTAATTATTAAAACTTTAAATTTTAAAATTTAAAAATTTAAATACTAAATTTTAAAAATTTGAATATTAAAACTTTAAATTTTAAAATTTAAAAATTTAAATTTTAAAATTTAAAAATTTAAATTTTAAAATTTAAAAATTTAAATACTAAATTTTAAAAATTTAATTTCAAAACTTTAAATTTTAAAATTTAAAAATTTAAATACTAAATTTTAATAATTTAAAAATTTAAATACTCAATTTTAAAAATTTAATTATTAAAACTTTAAATTTTAAAATTTAAAAATTTAAAAATTTAAATACTAAATATTAAAAATTTAATTATTAAAACTTTAAATTTTAAAATTTAAAAATTTAAATTTTAAAATTTAAAAATTTAAATTTTAAAATTTAAAAATTTAAATACTAAATTTAAAAAATTTAATTATAAAAACTTTAAATTTTAAAATTTAAAAATTTAAAAATTTAAATACTAAATTTTAAAAAGTTAAATTCAAAACTTTAAATTTTAAAATTTATAAATTTAAATACTAAATTTTAATAATTTAAATATTTAAATACTCAATTTTAAAAATTTAATTATTAAAACCTTAAATTTTAAAATTTAAAAATTTAAAAATTTAAATACTAAATATTAAAAATTTAATTATTAAAACTTTAAATTTTAAAATTTAAAAATTTAAATTTTAAAATTTAAAAATTTAAATTTTAAAATTTAAAAATTTAAATACTAAATTTAAAAAATTTAATTATAAAAACTTTAAATTTTAAAATTTAAAAATTTAAAAATTTAAATATTAAAACTTTAAATTTTAAAATTTAAAAATTTAAATACTAAATTTTAAACATTTAATTATTAAAACGTTAAATTTTAAAATTTAAAAATTTAAATTTTAAAATTTAAAAATTTAAATTTTAAAATTTAAAAATTTAAATTTTAAAATTTAAAAATTTAAATTTTAAAATTTAAAAATTTAAATTTGAATATTTAAAAATTTAAATTTTAAAATTTAAAAATTTAAATACTAAATTTTAAAAATTTAATTATTAAAACTTTAAATTTTAAAATTTAAAAATTTAAAAATTTAAATACTAAATTTTAAAAATTTATTTATTAAAATTTTAAATTTTAAAATTTAAAAATTTAAATACTAAATTTTAAAAATTTAATTATTAAAACTTTAAATTTTAAAATTTAAAAATTTAAAAATTTAAATACTAAATATTAAAAATTTAATTATTAAAACTTTAAATTTTAAAATTTAAAAATTTAAATTTTAAAATTTAAAAATTTAAATTTTAAAATTTAAAAATTTAAATACTAAATTTAAAAAATTTAATTATAAAAACTTTAAATTTTAAAATTTAAAAATTTAAAAATTTAAATACTAAATTTTAAAAATTTAATTATTAAAACTTTAAATTTTAAAATTTAAAAATTTAAATACTAAATTTTAAAAATTTAAATATTAAAACTTTAAATTTTAAAATTTAAAAATTTAAATATTAAATTTTAAAAATTTGAATATTAAAACTTTAAATTTTAAAATTTAAAAATTTAAATACTAAATTTTAAATTATTTATTAAAATTTTAAATTTTAAAATTTAAAAATTTAAATACTAAATTTTAAAAATTTAATTATTAAAACTTTAACTTTTAAAATTTAAAAATTTAAATACTAAATTTTAAAAATTTAATTATTAAAACTTTAAATTTTAAAATTTAAAAATTTAAATACTAAATTTTAAAAATTTAAATATTAAAACTTAAATTTTAAAATTTAAAAATTTAAATTTTAAAATTTAAAAATTTAAATTTGAATATTTAAAAATTTAAATTTTAAAATTTAAAAATTTAAATACTAAATTTTAAAAATTTAATTATTAAAACTTTAAATTTTAAAATTTAAAAATTTAAAAATTTAAATACTAAATATTAAAAATTTAATTATTAAAACTTTAAATTTTAAAATTTAAAAATTTAAATTTTAAAATTTAAAAATTTAAATACTAAATTTAAAAAATTTAATTATAAAAACTTTAAATTTTAAAATTTAAAAATTTAAAAATTTAAATACTAAATTTTAAAAATTTAATTATTAAAACTTTAAATTTTAAAATTTAAAAATTTAAATACTAAATTTTAAAAATTTAAATATTAAAACTTTAAATTTTAAAATTTAAAAATTTAAATATTAAATTTTAAAAATTTGAATATTAAAACTTTAAATTTTAAAATTTAAAAATTTAAATACTAAATTTTAAATTATTTATTAAAATTTTAAATTTTAAAATTTAAAAATTTAAATACTAAATTTTAAAAATTTAATTATTAAAACTTTAACTTTTAAAATTTAAAAATTTAAATACTAAATTTTAAAAATTTAATTATTAAAACTTTAAATTTTAAAATTTTAAAATTTAAAAATTTAAAAATTTAAATACTAAATTTTAAAAATTAATTATTAAAACTTTAAATTTTAAAATTTAAAAATTTAAATACTAAATTTTAAAATTTTAAATATTAAAACTTTATTTTTTAATATTTAAAAATTTAAATACTAAATTTTAAACTTTTAATTATTAAAACGTTAAATTTTAAAATTTAAAAATTTAAATTTTAAAATTTAAAAATTTAAATTTTAAAATTTAAAAATTTAAATACTAAATTTTAAAAAGTTAAATTCAAAACTTTAAATTTTAAAATTTATAAATTTAAATACTAAATTTTAATAATTTAAATATTTAAATACTCAATTTTAAAAATTTAATTATTAAAACCTTAAATTTTAAAATTTAAAAATTTAAAAATTTAAATACTAAATATTAAAAATTTAATTATTAAAACTTTAAATTTTAAAATTTAAAAATTTAAATTTTAAAATTTAAAAATTTAAATTTTAAAATTTAAAAATTTAAATACTAAATTTAAAAAATTTAATTATAAAAACTTTAAATTTTAAAATTTAAAAATTTAAAAATTTAAATATTAAAACTTTAAATTTTAAAATTTAAAAATTTAAATACTAAATTTTAAACATTTAATTATTAAAACGTTAAATTTTAAAATTTAAAAATTTAAATTTTAAAATTTAAAAATTTAAATTTTAAAATTTAAAAATTTAAATTTTAAAATTTAAAAATTTAAATTTTAAAATTTAAAAATTTAAATTTGAATATTTAAAAATTTAAATTTTAAAATTTAAAAATTTAAATACTAAATTTTAAAAATTTAATTATTAAAACTTTAAATTTTAAAATTTAAAAATTTAAAAATTTAAATACTAAATTTTAAAAATTTATTTATTAAAATTTTAAATTTTAAAATTTAAAAATTTAAATACTAAATTTTAAAAATTTAATTATTAAAACTTTAAATTTTAAAATTTAAAAATTTAAAAATTTAAATACTAAATATTAAAAATTTAATTATTAAAACTTTAAATTTTAAAATTTAAAAATTTAAATTTTAAAATTTAAAAATTTAAATTTTAAAATTTAAAAATTTAAATACTAAATTTAAAAAATTTAATTATAAAAACTTTAAATTTTAAAATTTAAAAATTTAAAAATTTAAATACTAAATTTTAAAAATTTAATTATTAAAACTTTAAATTTTAAAATTTAAAAATTTAAATACTAAATTTTAAAAATTTAAATATTAAAACTTTAAATTTTAAAATTTAAAAATTTAAATATTAAATTTTAAAAATTTGAATATTAAAACTTTAAATTTTAAAATTTAAAAATTTAAATACTAAATTTTAAATTATTTATTAAAATTTTAAATTTTAAAATTTAAAAATTTAAATACTAAATTTTAAAAATTTAATTATTAAAACTTTAACTTTTAAAATTTAAAAATTTAAATACTAAATTTTAAAAATTTAATTATTAAAACTTTAAATTTTAAAATTTAAAAATTTAAATACTAAATTTTAAAAATTTAAATATTAAAACTTAAATTTTAAAATTTAAAAATTTAAATTTTAAAATTTAAAAATTTAAATTTGAATATTTAAAAATTTAAATTTTAAAATTTAAAAATTTAAATACTAAATTTTAAAAATTTAATTATTAAAACTTTAAATTTTAAAATTTAAAAATTTAAAAATTTAAATACTAAATATTAAAAATTTAATTATTAAAACTTTAAATTTTAAAATTTAAAAATTTAAATTTTAAAATTTAAAAATTTAAATACTAAATTTAAAAAATTTAATTATAAAAACTTTAAATTTTAAAATTTAAAAATTTAAAAATTTAAATACTAAATTTTAAAAATTTAATTATTAAAACTTTAAATTTTAAAATTTAAAAATTTAAATACTAAATTTTAAAAATTTAAATATTAAAACTTTAAATTTTAAAATTTAAAAATTTAAATATTAAATTTTAAAAATTTGAATATTAAAACTTTAAATTTTAAAATTTAAAAATTTAAATACTAAATTTTAAATTATTTATTAAAATTTTAAATTTTAAAATTTAAAAATTTAAATACTAAATTTTAAAAATTTAATTATTAAAACTTTAACTTTTAAAATTTAAAAATTTAAATACTAAATTTTAAAAATTTAAATATTAAAACTTTAAATTTTAAAATTTAAAAATTTAAATACTAAATTTTAAACTTTTAATTATTAAAACGTTAAATTTTAAAATTTAAAAATTTAAATTTTAAAATTTAAAAATTTAAATTTTAAAATTTAAAAATTTAAATACTAAATTTTAAAAAGTTAATTTCAAAACTTTAAATTTTAAAATTTAAAAATTTAAATACTAAATTTTAATAATTTAAATATTTAAATACTCAATTTTAAAAATTTAATTATTAAAACTTTAAATTTTAAAATTTAAAAATTTAAAAATTTAAATACTAAATTTTAAAAATTTAATTATTAAAACTTTAAATTTTAAAATTTAAAAATTTAAATACTAAATTTTAAAAATTTAATTATTAAAACTTTAAATTTTAAAATTTAAAAATTTAAAAATTTAAATACTAAATATTAAAAATTTAATTATTAAAACTTTAAATTTTAAAATTTAAAAATTTAAATTTTAAAATACTAAATTTAAAAAATTTAATTATAAAAACTTTAAATTTTAAAATTTTAAAATTTAAAAATTTAAAAATTTAAATACTAAATTTTAAAAATTTAATTATTAAAACTTTAAATTTTAAAATTTAAAAATTTAAATACTAAATTTTAAAAATTTAAATATTAAAACTTTAAATTTTAAAATTTAAAAATTTAAATACTAAATTTTAAACTTTTAATTATTAAAACGTTAAATTTTAAAATTTAAAAATTTAAATTTTAAAAATTTAAATTTTAAAATTTAAAAATTTAAATTTTAAAATTTAAAAATTTAAATACTAAATTTTAAAAAGTTAATTTCAAAACTTTAAATTTTAAAATTTAAAAATTTAAATACTAAATTTTAATAATTTAAATATTTAAATACTCAATTTTAAAAATTTAATTATTAAAACTTTAAATTTTAAAATTTAAAAATTTAAAAATTTAAATACTAAATATTAAAAATTTAATTATTAAAACTTTAAATTTTAAAATTTAAAAATTTAAATTTTAAAATTTAAAAATTTAAATTTTAAAATTTAAAAATTTAAATACTAAATTTTAAACATTTAATTATTAAAACGTTAAATTTTAAAATTTAAAAATTTAAATTTTAAAATTTAAAAATTTAAATTTTAAAATTTAAAAATTTAAATTTTAAAATTTAAAAATTTAAATTTTAAAATTTAAAAATTTAAATTTGAATATTTAAAAATTTAAATTTTAAAATTTAAAAATTTAAATACTAAATTTTAAAAATTTAATTATTAAAACTTTAAATTTTAAAATTTAAAAATTTAAATACTAAATTTTAAAAATTTAAATATTAAAACTTTAAATTTTAAAATTTAAAAATTTAAATATTAAATTTTAAAAATTTGAATATTAAAACTTTAAATTTTAAAATTTAAAAATTTAAATACTAAATTTTAAATTATTTATTAAAATTTTAAATTTTAAAATTTAAAAATTTAAATACTAAATTTTAAAAATTTAATTATTAAAACTTTAACTTTTAAAATTTAAAAATTTAAATACTAAATTTTAAAAATTTAATTATTAAAACTTTAAATTTTAAAATTTAAAAATTTAAATACTAAATTTTAAAAATTTAAATATTAAAACTTTAAATTTTAAAATTTAAAAATTTAAATACTAAATTTTAAACTTTTAATTATTAAAACGTTAAATTTTAAAATTTAAAAATTTAAATTTTAAAATTTAAAAATTTAAATTTTAAAATTTAAAAATTTAAATACTAAATTTTAAAAAGTTAATTTCAAAACTTTAAATTTTAAAATTTAAAAATTTAAATACTAAATTTTAATAATTTAAATATTTAAATACTCAATTTTAAAAATTTAATTATTAAAACTTTAAATTTTAAAATTTAAAAATTTAAAAATTTAAATACTAAATTTTAAAAATTTATTTATTAAAATTTTAAATTTTAAAATTTAAAAATTTAAATACTAAATTTTAAAAATTTAATTATTAAAACTTTAAATTTTAAAATTTAAAAATTTAAAAATTTAAACACTAAATATTAAAAATTTAATTATTAAAACTTTAAATTTTAAAATTTAAAAATTTAAATTTTAAAATTTAAAAATTTAAATTTTAAAATTTAAAAATTTAAATACTAAATATAAAAAATTTAATTATAAAAACTTTAAATTTTAAAATTTAAAAATTTAAAAATTTAAATACTAAATTTTAAAAATTTAATTATTAAAACTTTAAATTTTAAAATTTAAAAATTTAAATACTAAATTTTAAAAATTTAAATATTAAAACTTTAAATTTTAAAATTTAAAAATTTAAATATTAAATTTTAAAAATTTGAATATTAAAACTTTAAATTTTAAAATTTAAAAATTTAAATACTAAATTTTTAAAATTGAATTATTAAAATTTTAAATTTTAAAATTTAAAAATTTAAATTTTAAAATTTAAAAATTTAAATTATAAAATTTAAAAATTTAAATTTTAAAATTTAAAAATTTAAATTTTAAAATTTAAAAATTTAAATTTTAAAATTTAAAAATTTAAATTTTAAAATTTAAAAATTTTAATTTGAATATTTAAAAATTTAAATTTTAAAATTTAAAAATTTAAATACTAAATTTTAAAAATTTAATTATTAAAACTTTAAATTTTAAAATTTAAAAATTTAAAAATTTAAATACTAAATTTTAAATTATTTATTAAAATTTTAAATTTTAAAATTTAAAAATTTAAATACTAAATTTTAAAAATTTAATTATTAAAACTTTAAATTTTAAAATTTGAAAATTTAAATACTAAATTTTAAAAATTTGAATATTAAAACTTTAAATTTTAAAATTTAAAAATTTAAATTTTAAAATTTAAAAATTTAAATTTTAAAATTTAAAAATTTAAATACTAAATTTTAAAAATTAAATTCCAAAACTTTAAATTTTAAAATTTAAAAATTTAAATACTAAATTTTAATAATTTAAAAATTTAAATACTCAATTTTAAAAATTTAATTATTAAAACTTTAAATTTTAAAATTTAAAAATTTAAAAATTTAAATACTAAATATTAAAAATTTAATTATTAAAACTTTAAATTTTAAAATTTAAAAATTTAAATTTTAAAATTTAAAAATTTAAATTTTAAAATTTAAAAATTTAAATACTAAATTTAAAAAATTTAATTATAAAAACTTTAAATTTTAAAATTTAAAAATTTAAAAATTTAAATACTAAATTTTAAAAATTTAATTATTAAAACTTTAAATTTTAAAATTTAAAAATTTAAATACCAAATTTTAAAAATTTAAATATTAAAACTTTAAATTTTAAAATTTAAAAATTTAAAAATTTAAATACTAAATATTAAAAATTTAATTATTAAAACTTTAAATTTTAAAATTTAAAAATTTAAATTTTAAAATACTAAATTTAAAAAATTTAATTATAAAAACTTTAAATTTTAAAATTTTAAAATTTAAAAATTTAAAAATTTAAATACCAAATTTTAAAAATTTAATTATTAAAACTTTAAATTTTAAAATTTAAAAATTTAAATACTAAATTTTAAAAATTTAAATATTAAAACTTTAAATTTTAAAATTTAAAAATTTAAATACTAAATTTTAAACTTTTAATTATTAAAACGTTAAATTTTAAAATTTAAAAATTTAAATTTTAAAATTTAAAAATTTAAATTTTAAAATTTAAAAATTTAAATACTAAATTTTAAAAAGTTAATTTCAAAACTTTAAATTTTAAAATTTAAAAATTTAAATACTAAATTTTAATAATTTAAATATTTAAATACTCAATTTTAAAAATTTAATTATTAAAACTTTAAATTTTAAAATTTAAAAATTTAAAAATTTAAATACTAAATATTAAAAATTTAATTATTAAAACTTTAAATTTTAAAATTTAAAAATTTAAATTTTAAAATTTAAAAATTTAAATTTTAAAATTTAAAAATTTAAATACTAAATTTTAAACATTTAATTATTAAAACGTTAAATTTTAAAATTTAAAAATTTAAATTTTAAAATTTAAAAATTTAAAATTTAAAATTTAAAAATTTAAATTTGAATATTTAAAAATTTAAATTTTAAAATTTAAAAATTTAAATACTAAATTTTAAAAATTTAATTATTAAAACTTTAAATTTTAAAATTTAAAAATTTAAATTTTAAAATTTAAAAATTTAAATTTTAATATTTAAAAATTTAAATACTAAATTTAAAAAATTTAATTATAAAAACTTTAAATTTTAAAATTTAAAAATTTAAAAATTTAAATACTAAATTTTAAAAATTTAATTATTAAAACTTTAAATTTTAAAATTTAAAAATTTAAATACTAAATTTTAAAAATTTAAATATTAAAACTTTAAATTTTAAAATTTAAAAATTTAAATACTAAATCTTTAAAATTGAATTATTAAAATTTTAAATTTTAAAATTTAAAAATTTAAATTTTAAAATTTGAAAATTTAAATTTTAAAATTTAAAAATTTAAATTTTAAAATTTAAAAATTTAAATTTTAAAATTTAAAAATTTAAATTTTAAAATTTAAAAATTTAAATTTTAAAATTAAAAAATTTTAATTTGAATATTTAAAAATTTAAATTTTAAAATTTAAAAATTTAAATACTAAATTTTAAAAATTTAATTATTAAAACTTTAAATTTTAAAATTTAAAAATTTAAAAATTTAAATACTAAATTTTAAATTATTTATTAAAATTTTAAATTTTAAAATTTAAAAATTTAAATACTAAATTTTAAAAATTTAATTATTAAAACTTTAACCTTTAAAATTTAAAAATTTAAATACTAAATTTTAAAAATTTAATTATTAAAACTTTAAATTTTAAAATTTAAAAATTTAAATACTAAATTTTAAAAATTTAATTATTAAAACTTTAAATTTTAAAATTTAAAAATTTAAATTTTAAAATTTAAAAATTTAAATTTTAAAATTTAAAAATTTAAATACTAAATTTTAAAAATTTAATTTCAAAACTTTAAATTTTAAAATTTAAAAATTTAAATACTAAATTTTAATAATTTAAAAATTCAAATACTCAATTTTAAAAATTTAATTATTAAAACTTTAACCTTTAAAATTTAAAAATTTAAATACTAAATTTTAAAAATTTAATTATTAAAACTTTAAATTTTAAAATTTAAAAATTTAAAAATTTAAATACTAAATTTTAAATTATTTATTAAAATTTTAAATTTTAAAATTTAAAAATTTAAATACTAAATTTTAAAAATTTAATTATTAAAACTTTAACCTTTAAAATTTAAAAATTTAAATACTAAATTTTAAAAATTTAATTATTAAAACTTTAAATTTTAAAATTTAAAAATTTAAATACTAAATTTTAAAAATTTAATTATTAAAACTTTAAATTTTAAAATTTAAAAATTTAAATTTTAAAATTTAAAAATTTAAATTTTAAAATTTAAAAATTTAAATACTAAATTTAAAAAATTTAATTATAAAAGCTTCAAATTTTAAAATTTAAAAATTTAAAAATTTAAATATTAAATTTTAAAAATTTGAATATTAAAACTTTAAATTTTAAAATTTAAAAATTTAAATACTAAATTTTAAAAATTTGAATATTAAAACTTTAAATTTTAAAATTTAAAAATTTAAATTTTAAAATTTAAAAATTTAAATTTTAAAATTTAAAAATTTAAATTTTAAAATTTAAAAATTTAAATTTTAAAATACTAAATTTAAAAAATTTAAATATTAAAACTTTAAATTTTAAAATTTAAAAATTTAAAAATTTAAATACTAAATATTAAAAATTTAATTATTAAAACTTTAAATTTTAAAATTTAAAAATTTAAATTTTAAAATTTAAAAATTTAAATTTTAAAATTTAAAAATTTAAATTTTAAAATACTAAATTTAAAAAATTTAATTATAAAAACTTTAAATTTTAAAATTTTAAAATTTAAAAATTTAAAAATTTAAATACTAAATTTTAAAAATTTAATTATTAAAACTTTAAATTTTAAAATTTAAAAATTTAAATACTAAATTTTAAAAATTTAAATATTAAAACTTTAAATTTTAAAATTTAAAAATTTAAATACTAAATTTTAAACTTTTAATTATTAAAACGTTAAATTTTAAAATTTAAAAATTTAAATTTTAAAATTTAAAAATTTAAATTTTAAAATTTAAAAATTTAAATACTAAATTTTAAAAAGTTAATTTCAAAACATTAAATTTTAAAATTTAAAAATTTAAATACTAAATTTTAATAATTTAAATATTTAAATACTCAATTTTAAAAATTTAATTATTAAAACTTTAAATTTTAAAATTTAAAAATTTAAAAATTTAAATACTAAATATTAAAAATTTAATTATTAAAACTTTAAATTTTAAAATTTAAAAATTTAAATTTTAAAATTTAAAAATTTAAATTTTAAAATTTAAAAATTTAAATACTAAATTTTAAACATTTAATTATTAAAACGTTAAATTTTAAAATTTAAAAATTTAAATTTTAAAATTTAAAAATTTAAATTTTAAAATTTAAAAATTTAAATTTGAATATTTAAAAATTTAAATTTTAAAATTTAAAAATTTAAATACTAAATTTTAAAAATTTAATTATTAAAACTTTAAATTTTAAAATTTAAAAATTTAAAAATTTAAATACTAAATTTTAAAAATTTATTTATTAAAATTTTAAATTTTAAAATTTAAAAATTTAAATACTAAATTTTAAAAATTTAATTATTAAAACTTTAAATTTTAAAATTTAAAAATTTAAAAATTTAAATACTAGATATTAAAAATTTAATTATTAAAACTTTAAATTTTAAAATTTAAAAATTTAAATTTTAAAATTTAAAAATTTAAATTTTAAAATTTAAAAATTTAAATTTTAATATTTAAAAATTTAAATACTAAATTTAAAAAATTTAATTATAAAAACTTTAAATTTTGAAATTTAAAAATTTAAAAATTTAAATACTAAATTTTAAAAATTTAATTATTAAAACTTTAAATTTTAAAATTTAAAAATTTAAATACTAAATTTTAAAAATTTAAATATTAAAACTTTAAATTTTAAAATTTAAAAATTTAAATATTAAATTTTAAAAATTTGAATATTAAAACTTTAAATTTTAAAATTTAAAAATTTAAATACTAAATTTTTAAAATTGAATTATTAAAATTTTAAATTTTAAAATTTAAAAATTTAAATTTTAAAATTTAAAAATTTAAATTTTAAAATTTAAAAATTTAAATTTTAAAATTTAAAAATTTAAATTTTAAAATTTAAAAATTTAAATTTTAAAATTTAAAAATTTTAATTTGAATATTTAAAAATTTAAATTTTAAAATTTAAAAATTTAAATACTAAATTTTAAAAATTTAATTATTAAAACTTTAAATTTTAAAATTTAAAAATTTAAAAATTTAAATACTAAATTTTAAATTATTTATTAAAATTTTAAATTTTAAAATTTAAAAATTTAAATACTAAATTTTAAAAATTTAATTATTAAAACTTTAACTTTTAAAATTTAAAAATTTAAATACTAAATTTTAAAAATTTAATTATTAAAACTTTAAATTTTAAAATTTAAAAATTTAAATACTAAATTTTAAAAATTTGAATATTAAAACTTTAAATTTTAAAATTTAAAAATTTAAATTTTAAAATTTAAAAATTTAAATTTTAAAATTTAAAAATTTAAATTTTAAAATTTAAAAATTTAAATACTAAATTTTAAAAATTTAATTTCAAAACTTTAAATTTTAAAATTTAAAAATTTAAATACTAAATTTTAATAATTTAAAAATTTAAATACTCAATTTTAAAAATTTAATTATTAAAACTTTAAATTTTAAAATTTAAAAATTTAAAAATTTAAATACTAAATATTAAAAATTTAATTATTAAAACTTTAAATTTTAAAATTTAAAAATTTAAATTTTAAAATTTAAAAATTTAAATTTTAAAATTTAAAAATTTAAATACTAAATTTAAAAAATTTAATTATAAAAACTTTAAATTTTGAAATTTAAAAATTTAAAAATTTAAATACTAAATTTTAAAAATTTAATTATTAAAACTTTAAATTTTAAAATTTAAAAATTTAAATACTAAATTTTAAAAATTTAAATATTAAAACTTTAAATTTTAAAATTTAAAAATTTAAATATTAAATTTTAAAAATTTGAATATTAAAACTTTAAATTTTAAAATTTAAAAATTTAAATACTAAATTTTTAAAATTGAATTATTAAAATTTTAAATTTTAAAATTTAAAAATTTAAATTTTAAAATTTAAAAATTTAAATTTTAAAATTTAAAAATTTAAATTTTAAAATTTAAAAATTTAAATTTTAAAATTTAAAAATTTAAATTTTAAAATTTAAAAATTTAAATTTTAAAATTTAAAAATTTTAATTTGAATATTTAAAAATTTAAATTTTAAAATTTAAAAATTTAAATACTAAATTTTAAAAATTTAATTATTAAAACTTTAAATTTTAAAATTTAAAAATTTAAAAATTTAAATACTAAATTTTAAATTATTTATTAAAATTTTAAATTTTAAAATTTAAAAATTTAAATACTAAATTTTAAAAATTTAATTATTAAAACTTTAACTTTTAAAATTTAAAAATTTAAATACTAAATTTTAAAAATTTAATTATTAAAACTTTAAATTTTAAAATTTAAAAATTTAAATACTAAATTTTAAAAATTTGAATATTAAAACTTTAAATTTTAAAATTTAAAAATTTAAATTTTAAAATTTAAAAATTTAAATACTAAATTTTAAAAATTTAATTTCAAAACTTTAAATTTTAAAATTTAAAAATTTAAATACTAAATTTTAATAATTTAAAAATTTAAATACTCAATTTTAAAAATTTAATTATTAAAACTTTAAATTTTAAAATTTAAAAATTTAAAAATTTAAATACTAAATATTAAAAATTTAATTATTAAAACTTTAAATTTTAAAATTTAAAAATTTAAATTTTAAAATTTAAAAATTTAAATTTTAAAATTTAAAAATTTAAATACTAAATTTAAAAAATTTAATTATAAAAACTTTAAATTTTAAAATTTAAAAATTTAAAAATTTAAATATTAAATTTTAAAAATTTGAATATTAAAACTTTAAATTTTAAAATTTAAAAATTTAAATACTAAATTTTAAAAATTTGAATATTAAAACTTTAAATTTTAAAATTTAAAAATTTAAATTTTAAAATTTAAAAATTTAAATTTTAAAATTTAAAAATTTAAATTTTAAAATTTAAAAATTTAAATTTTAAAATTTAAAAATTTAAATACTAAATTTTAAAAATTTAATTTCAAAACTTTAAATTTTAAAATTTGAAAATTTAAATACTAAATTTTAATAATTTAAAAATTTAAATACTCAATTTTAAAAATTTAATTATTAAAACTTTAAATTTTAAAATTTAAAAATTTAAAAATTTAAATACTAAATATTAAAAATTTAATTATTAAAACTTTAAATTTTAAAATTTAAAAATTTAAATTTTAAAATTTAAAAATTTAAATTTTAAAATACTAAATTTAAAAAATTTAATTATAAAAACTTTAAATTTTAAAATTTTAAAATTTAAAAATTTAAATACTAGATATTAAAAATTTAATTATTAAAACTTTAAATTTTAAAATTTAAAAATTTAAATTTTAAAATTTAAAAATTTAAATTTTAAAATTTAAAAATTTAAATTTTAATATTTAAAAATTTAAATACTAAATTTAAAAAATTTAATTATAAAAACTTTAAATTTTAAAATTTAAAAATTTAAATACAAAATTTTAAAAATTTAATTATTAAAACTTTAAATTTTAAAATTTAAAAATTTAAATACTAAATTTTAAAAATTTAAATATTAAAACTTTAAATTTTAAAATTTAAAAATTTAAATATTAAATTTTAAAAATTTGAATATTAAAACTTTAAATTTTAAAATTTAAAAATTTAAATACTAAATTTTTAAAATTGAATTATTAAAATTTTAAATTTTAAAATTTAAAAATTTAAATTTTAAAATTTAAAAATTTAAATTTTAAAATTTAAAAATTTAAATTTTAAAATTTAAAAATTTAAATTTAAAAATTTAAATTTTAAAATTTAAAAATTTAAATTTTAAAATTTAAAAATTTTAATTTGAATATTTAAAAATTTAAATTTTAAAATTTAAAAATTTAAATACTAAATTTTAAAAATTTAATTATTAAAACTTTAAATTTTAAAATTTAAAAATTTAAAAATTTAAAAACTAAATTTTAAATTATTTATTAAAATTTTAAATTTTAAAATTTAAAAATTTAAATACTAAATTTTAAAAATTTAATTATTAAAACTTTAACTTTTAAAATTTAAAAATTTAAATACTAAATTTTAAAAATTTAATTATTAAAACTTTAAATTTTAAAATTTAAAAATTTAAATACTAAATTTTAAAAATTTGAATATTAAAACTTTAAATTTTAAAATTTAAAAATTTAAATTTTAAAATTTAAAAATTTAAATTTTAAAATTTAAAAATTTAAATACTAAATTTTAAAAATTTAATTTCAAAACTTTAAATTTTAAAATTTAAAAATTTAAATACTAAATTTTAATAATTTAAAAATTTAAATACTCAATTTTAAAAATTTAATTATTAAAACTTTAAATTTTAAAATTTAAAAATTTAAATACTAAATTTTAAAAATTTAAATATTAAAACTTTAAATTTTAAAATTTAAAAATTTAAAAATTTAAATACTAAATATTAAAAATTTAATTATTAAAACTTTAAATTTTAAAATTTAAAAATTTAAATTTTAAAATTTAAAAATTTAAATTTTAAAATTTAAAAATTTAAATTTTAAAATACTAAATTTAAAAAATTTAATTATAAAAACTTTAAATTTTAAAATTTTAAAATTTAAAAATTTAAAAATTTAAATACTAAATTTTAAAAATTTAATTATTAAAACTTTAAATTTTAAAATTTAAAAATTTAAATACTAAATTTTAAAAATTTAAATATTAAAACTTTAAATTTTAAAATTTAAAAATTTAAATACTAAATTTTAAACTTTTAATTATTAAAACGTTAAATTTTAAAATTTAAAAATTTAAATTTTAAAATTTAAAAATTTAAATTTTAAAATTTAAAAATTTAAATACTAAATTTTTAAAAGTTAATTTCAAAACTTTAAATTTTAAAATTTAAAAATTTAAATACTAAATTTTAATAATTTAAATATTTAAATACTCAATTTTAAAAATTTAATTATTAAAACTTTAAATTTTAAAATTTAAAAATTTAAAAATTTAAATACTAAATATTAAAAATTTAATTATTAAAACTTTAAATTTTAAAATTTAAAAATTTAAATTTTAAAATTTAAAAATTTAAATTTTAAAATTTAAAAATTTAAATACTAAATTTTAAACATTTAATTATTAAAACGTTAAATTTTAAAATTTAAAAATTTAAATTTTAAAATTTAAAAATTTAAATTTTAAAATTTAAAAATTTAAATTTTAAAATTTAAAAATTTAAATTTTAAAATTTAAAAATTTAAATTTTAAAATTTAAAAATTTAAATTTTAAAATTTAAAAATTTAAATTTGAATATTTAAAAATTTAAATTTTAAAATTTAAATACTAAATTTTAAAAATTTAATTATTAAACCTTTAAATTTTAAAATTTAAAAATTTAAAAATTTAAATACTAAATTTTAAAAATTTATTTATTAAAATTTTAAATTTTAAAATTTAAAAATTTAAATACTAAATTTTAAAAATTTAATTATTAAAACTTTAAATTTTAAAATTTAAAAATTTAAAAATTTAAATACTAGATATTAAAAATTTAATTATTAAAACTTTAAATTTTAAAATTTAAAAATTTAAATTTTAAAATTTAAAAATTTAAATTTTATAATTTAAAAATTTAAATACTAAATTTAAAAAATTTAATTATAAAAACTTTAAATTTTAAAATTTAAAAATTTAAAAATTTAAATACTAAATTTTAAAAATTTAATTATTAAAACTTTAAATTTTAAAATTTAAAAATTTAAATACTAAATTTTAAAAATTTAAATATTAAAACTTTAAATTTTAAAATTTAAAAATTTAAATATTAAATTTTAAAAATTTGAATATTAAAACTTTAAATTTTAAAATTTAAAAATTTAAATACTAAATTTTTAAAATCGAATTATTAAAATTTTAAATTTTAAAATTTAAAAATTTAAAAATTTAAATATTAAATTTTAAAAATTTGAATATTAAAACTTTAAATTTTAAAATTTAAAAATTTAAATACTAAATTTTAAAAATTTGAATATTAAAACTTTAAATTTTAAAATTTAAAAATTTAAATTTTAAAATTTAAAACTTTAAATTTTAAAATTTAAAAATTTAAATTTTAAAATTTAAAAATTTAAATACTAAATTTTAAAAATTTAATTTCAAAACTTTAAATTTTAAAATTTGAAAATTTAAATACTAAATTTTAATAATTTAAAAATTTAAATACTCAATTTTAAAAATTTAATTATTAAAACTTTAAATTTTAAAATTTAAAAATTTAAAAATTTAAATACTAAATATTAAAAATTTAATTATTAAAACTTTAAATTTTAAAATTTAAAAATTTAAATTTTAAAATTTAAAAATTTAAATTTTAAAATACTAAATTTAAAAAATTTAATTATAAAAACTTTAAATTTTAAAATTTTAAAATTTAAAAATTTAAATACTAGATATTAAAAATTTAATTATTAAAACTTTAAATTTTAAAATTTAAAAATTTAAATTTTAAAATTTAAAAATTTAAAAATTTAAATACTAAATATTAAAAATTTAATTATTAAAACTTTAAATTTTAAAATTTAAAAATTTAAATTTTAAAATTTAAAAATTTAAATTTTAAAATTTAAAAATTTAAATTTTAAAATACTAAATTTAAAAAATTTAATTATAAAAACTTTAAATTTTAAAATTTTAAAATTTAAAAATTTAAAAATTTAAATACTAAATATTAAAAATTTAATTATTAAAACTTTAAATTTTAAAATTTAAAAATTTAAATTTTAAAATTTAAAAATTTAAATTTTAAAATTTAAAAATTTAAATTTTAAAATACTAAATTTAAAAAATTTAATTATAAAAACTTTAAATTTTAAAATTTTAAAATTTAAAAATTTAAATACTAAATTTTAAAAATTTAATTATTAAAACTTTAAATTTTAAAATTTAAAAATTTAAATACTAAATTTTAAAAATTTAAATATTAAAACTTTAAATTTTAAAATTTAAAAATTTAAATACTAAATTTTAAACTTTTAATTATTAAAACGTTAAATTTTAAAATTTAAAAATTTAAATTTTAAAATTTAAAAATTTAAATTTTAAAATTTAAAAATTTAAATACTAAATTTTAAAAAGTTAATTTCAAAACTTTAAATTTTAAAATTTAAAAATTTAAATACTAAATTTTAATAATTTAAATATTTAAATACTCAATTTTAAAAATTTAATTATTAAAACTTTAAATTTTAAAATTTAAAAATTTAAAAATTTAAATACTAAATATTAAAAATTTAATTATTAAAACTTTAAATTTTAAAATTTAAAAATTTAAATTTTAAAATTTAAAAATTTAAATTTTAAAATTTAAAAATTTAAATACTAAATTTTAAACATTTAATTATTAAAACGTTAAATTTTAAAATTTAAAAATTTAAATTTTAAAATTTAAAAATTTAAATTTTAAAATTTAAAAATTTAAATTTTAAAATTTAAAAATTTAAATTTTAAAATTTAAAAATTTAAATTTTAAAATTTAAAAATTTAAATTTGAATATTTAAAAATTTAAATTTTAAAATTTAAATACTAAATTTTAAAAATTTAATTATTAAACCTTTAAATTTTAAAATTTAAAAATTTAAAAATTTAAATACTAAATTTTAAAAATTTATTTATTAAAATTTTAAATTTTAAAATTTAAAAATTTAAATACTAAATTTTAAAAATTTAATTATTAAAACTTTAAATTTTAAAATTTAAAAATTTAAAAATTTAAATACTAGATATTAAAAATTTAATTATTAAAACTTTAAATTTTAAAATTTAAAAATTTAAATTTTAAAATTTAAAAATTTAAATTTTAAAATTTAAAAATTTAAATAATAAATTTAAAAAATTTAATTATAAAAACTTTAAATTTTAAAATTTAAAAATTTAAAAATTTAAATACTAAATTTTAAAAATTTAATTATTAAAACTTTAAATTTTAAAATTTAAAAATTTAAATACTAAATTTTAAAAATTTAAATATTAAAACTTTAAATTTTAAAATTTAAAAATTTAAATATTAAATTTTAAAAATTTGAATATTAAAACTTTAAATTTTAAAATTTAAAAATTTAAATACTAAATTTTTAAAATCGAATTATTAAAATTTTAAATTTTAAAATTTAAAAATTTAAAAATTTAAATATTAAATTTTAAAAATTTGAATATTAAAACTTTAAATTTTAAAATTTAAAAATTTAAATACTAAATTTTAATAATTTAAAAATTTAAATACTCAATTTTAAAAATTTAATTATTAAAACTTTAAATTTTAAAATTTAAAAATTTAAAAATTTAAATTTTAAAATTTAAAAATTTAAATTTTAAAATACTAAATTTAAAAAATTTAATTATAAAAACTTTAAATTTTAAAATTTTAAAATTTAAAAATTTAAATACTAGATATTAAAAATTTAATTATTAAAACTTTAAATTTTAAAATTTAAAAATTTAAATTTTAAAATTTAAAAATTTAAATTTTAAAATTTAAAAATTTAAATTTTAATATTTAAAAATTTAAATACTAAATTTAAAAAATTTAATTATAAAAACTTTAAATTTTAAAATTTAAAAATTTAAATACAAAATTTTAAAAATTTAATTATTAAAACTTTAAATTTTAAAATTTAAAAATTTAAATACTAAATTTTAAAAATTTAAATATTAAAACTTTAAATTTTAAAATTTAAAAATTTAAATATTAAATTTTAAAAATTTGAATATTAAAACTTTAAATTTTAAAATTTAAAAATTTAAATACTAAATTTTTAAAATTGAATTATTAAAATTTTAAATTTTAAAATTTAAAAATTTAAATTTTAAAATTTAAAAATTTAAATTTTAAAATTTAAAAATTTAAATTTTAAAATTTAAAAATTTAAATTTTAAAATTTAAAAATTTAAATTTTAAAATTTAAAAATTTAAATTTTAAAATTTAAAAATTTTAATTTGAATATTTAAAAATTTAAATTTTAAAATTTAAAAATTTAAATACTAAATTTTAAAAATTTAATTTTTAAAACTTTAAATTTTAAAATTTAAAAATTTAAAAATTTAAATACTAAATTTTAAATTATTTATTAAAATTTTAAATTTTAAAATTTAAAAATTTAAATACTAAATTTTAAAAATTTAATTATTAAAACTTTAACTTTTAAAATTTAAAAATTTAAATACTAAATTTTAAAAATTTAATTATTAAAACTTTAAATTTTAAAATTTAAAAATTTAAATACTAAATTTTAAAAATTTGAATATTAAAACTTTAAATTTTAAAATTTAAAAATTTAAATTTTAAAATTTAAAAATTTAAATTTTAAAATTTAAAAATTTAAATACTAAATTTTAAAAATTTAATTTCAAAACTTTAAATTTTAAAATTTAAAAATTTAAATACTAAATTTTAATAATTTAAAAATTTAAATACTCAATTTTAAAAATTTAATTATTAAAACTTTAAATTTTAAAATTTAAAAATTTAAAAATTTAAATACTAAATATTAAAAATTTAATTATTAAAACTTTAAATTTTAAAATTTAAAAATTTAAATTTTAAAATTTAAAAATTTAAATTTTAAAATTTAAAAATTTAAATACTAAATTTAAAAAATTTAATTATAAAAACTTTAAATTTTAAAATTTAAAAATTTAAAAATTTAAATACTAAATTTTAAAAATTTAATTATTAAAACTTTAAATTTTAAAATTTAAAAATTTAAATACTAAATTTTAAAAATTTAAATATTAAAACTTTAAATTTTAAAAGTTAAAAATTTAAAAATTTAAATACTAAATATTAAAAATTTAATTATTAAAACTTTAAATTTTAAAATTTAAAAATTTAAATTTTAAAATTTAAAAATTTAAATTTTAAAATTTAAAAATTTAAATTTTAAAATACTAAATTTAAAAAATTTAATTATAAAAACTTTAAATTTTAAAATTTTAAAATTTAAAAATTTAAAAATTTAAATACTAAATTTTAAAAATTTAATTATTAAAACTTTAAATTTTAAAATTTAAAAATTTAAATACTAAATTTTAAAAATTTAAATATTAAAACTTTAAATTTTAAAATTTAAAAATTTAAATACTAAATTTTAAACTTTTAATTATTAAAACGTTAAATTTTAAAATTTAAAAATTTAAATTTTAAAATTTAAAAATTTAAATACTAAATTTTAAACATTTAATTATTAAAACGTTAAATTTTAAAATTTAAAAATTTAAATCTTAAAATTTAAAAATTTAAATTTTAAAATTTAAAAATTTAAATTTTAAAATTTAAAAATTTAAATTTTAAAATTTAAAAATTTAAATTTGAATATTTAAAAATTTAAATTTTAAAATTTAAATACTAAATTTTAAAAATTTAATTATTAAACCTTTAAATTTTAAAATTTAAAAATTTAAAAATTTAAATACTAAATTTTAAAAATTTATTTATTAAAATTTTAAATTTTAAAATTTAAAAATTTAAATACTAAATTTTAAAAATTTAATTATTAAAACTTTAAATTTTAAAATTTAAAAATTAAAAAATTTAAATACTAGATATTAAAAATTTAATTATTAAAACTTTAAATTTTAAAATTTAAAAATTTAAATTTTAAAATTTAAAAATTTAAATTTTAAAATTTAAAAATTTAAATACTAAATTTAAAAAATTTAATTATAAAAACTTTAAATTTTAAAATTTAAAAATTTAAAAATTTAAATACTAAATTTTAAAAATTTAATTATTAAAACTTTAAATTTTAAAATTTAAAAATTTAAATACTAAATTTTAAAAATTTAAATATTAAAACTTTAAATTTTAAAATTTAAAAATTTAAATATTAAATTTTAAAAATTTGAATATTAAAACTTTAAATTTTAAAATTTAAAAATTTAAATACTAAATTTTTAAAATCGAATTATTAAAATTTTAAATTTTAAAATTTAAAAATTTAAAAATTTAAATATTAAATTTTAAAAATTTGAATATTAAAACTTTAAATTTTAAAATTTTAAAATTTAAATACTAAATTTTAAAAGTTTGAATATTAAAACTTTAAATTTTAAAATTTAAAAATTTAAATTTTAAAATTTAAAAATTTAAATTTTAAAATTTAAAAATTTAAATTTTAAAATTTAAAAATTTAAATTTTAAAATTTAAAAATTTAAATTTTAAAATTTAAAAATTTAAATACTAAATTTTAAAAAGTTAATTTCAAAACTTTAAATTTTAAAATTTAAAAATTTAAATACTAAATTTTAATAATTTAAATATTTAAATACTCAATTTTAAAAATTTAATTATTAAAACTTTAAATTTTAAAATTTAAAAATTTAAATTTTAAAATTTAAAAATTTAAATTTTAAAATTTAAAAATTTAAATACTAAATTTTAAACATTTAATTATTAAAACGTTAAATTTTAAAATTTAAAAATTTAAATTTTAAAATTTAAAAATTTAAATTTTAAAATTTAAAAATTTAAATTTTAAAATTTAAAAATTTAAATTTGAATATTTAAAAATTTAAATTTTAAAATTTAAAAATTTAAATACTAAATTTTAAAAATTTAATTATTAAACCTTTAAATTTTAAAATTTAAAAATTTAAAAATTTAAATACTAAATTTTAAAAATTTATTTATTAAAATTTTAAATTTTAAAATTTAAAAATTTAAATACTAAATTTTAAAAATTTAATTATTAAAACTTTAAATTTTAAAATTTAAAAATTTAAAAATTTAAATACTAGATATTAAAAATTTAATTATTAAAACTTTAAATTTTAAAATTTAAAAATTTAAATTTTAAAATTTAAAAATTTAAATACTAAATTTAAAAAATTTAATTATAAAAACTTTAAATTTTAAAATTTAAAAATTTAAAAATTTAAATACTAAATTTTAAAAATTTAATTATTAAAACTTTAAATTTTAAAATTTAAAAATTTAAATACTAAATTTTAAAAATTTAAATATTAAAACTTTAAATTTTAAAATTTAAAAATTTAAATATTAAATTTTAAAAATTTGAATATTAAAACTTTAAATTTTAAAATTTAAAAATTTAAATACTAAATTTTTAAAATCGAATTATTAAAATTTTAAATTTTAAAATTTAAAAATTTAAATTTTAAAATTTAAAAATTTAAATTTTAAAATTTAAAAATTTAAATTTTAAAATTTAAAAATTTAAATTTTAAAATTTAAAAATTTAAATTTTAAAATTTAAAAATTTAAATTTTAAAATTTAAAAATTTAAATTTTAAAATTTAAAAATTTTAATTTGAATATTTAAAAATTTAAATTTTAAAATTTAAAAATTTAAATACTAAATTTTAAAAATTTAATTATTAAAACTTTAAATTTTAAAATTTAAAAATTTAAAAATTTAAATACTAAATTTTAAATTATTTATTAAAATTTTAAATTTTAAAATTTAAAAATTTAAATACAAAATTTTAAAAATTTAATTATTAAAATTTTAACTTTTAAAATTTAAAAATTTAAATACTAAATTTTAAAATTTTAATTATTAAAACTTTAAATTTTAAAATTTAAAAATTTAAATACTAAATTTTAAAAATTTGAATATTAAAACTTTAAATTTTAAAATTTAAAAATTTAAATTTTAAAATTTAAAAATTTAAATTTTAAAATTTAAAAATTTAAATACTAAATTTTAAAAATTTAATTTCAAAACTTTAAATTTTAAAATTTAAAAATTTAAATACTAAATTTTAATAATTTAAAAATTTAAATACTCAATTTTAAAAATTTAATTATTAAAACTTTAAATTTTAAAATTTAAAGTTTTGAAATTAACTTTTTAAAATTTAGTATTTAAATTTTTAAATTTTAAAATTTAAATTTTTAAATTTTAAAATTTAAATTTTTAAATTTTAAAATTTAACGTTTTAATAATTAAAAGTTTAAAATTTAGTATTTAAATTTTTAAATTTTAAAATTTAAAGTTTTAATATTTAAATTTTTAAAATTTAGTATTTAAATTTTTAAATTTTAAAATTTAAAGTTTTAATAATTAAATTTTTAAAATTTAGTATTTAAATTTTTAAATTTTTAAATTTTAAAATTTTAAAATTTAAAGTTTTTATAATTAAATTTTTTAAATTTAGTATTTTAAAATTTAAATTTTTAAATTTTAAAATTTAAATTTTTAAATTTTAAAATTTAAATTTTTAAATTTTAAAATTTAAAGTTTTAATAATTAAATTTTTAATATTTAGTATTTAAATTTTTAAATTTTTAAATTTTAAAATTTAAAGTTTTAATATTTAAATTTTTAAAATTTAGTATTTAAATTTTTAAATTTTAAAATTTAAAGTTTTAATAATTAAATTTTTAAAATTTAGTATTTAAATTTTTAAATTTTTAAATTTTAAAATTTAAAGTTTTTATAATTAAATTTTTTAAATTTAGTATTTAAATTTTTAAATTTTAAAATTTAAATTTTTAAATTTTAAAATTTAAATTTTTAAATTTTAAAATTTAAAGTTTTAATAATTAAATTTTTAATATTTAGTATTTAAATTTTTAAATTTTTAAATTTTAAAATTTAAAGTTTTAATAATTAAATTTTTAAAATTGAGTATTTAAATTTTTAAATTATTAAAATTTAGTATTTAAATTTTTAAATTTTAAAATTTAAAGTTTTGAAATTAAATTTTTAAAATTTAGTATTTAAATTTTTAAATTTTAAAATTTAAATTTTAAAATTTAAAAATTTAAATTTTAAAATTTAAAAATTTAAATTTTAAAATTTAAAAATTTAAATACTAAATTTTAAAAATTTAATTTCAAAACTTTAAATTTTAAAATTTAAAAATTTAAATACTAAATTTTAATAATTTAAAAATTTAAATACTCAATTTTAAAAATTTAATTATTAAAACTTTAAATTTTAAAATTTAAAAATTTAAAAATTTAAATACTAAATATTAAAAATTTAATTATTAAAACTTTAAATTTTAAAATTTAAAAATTTAAATTTTAAAATTTAAAAATTTAAATTTTAAAATTTAAAAATTTAAATACTAAATTTAAAAAATTTAATTATAAAAACTTTAAATTTTAAAATTTAAAAATTTAAAAATTTAAATACTAAATTTTAAATATTTAATTATTAAAACTTTAAATTTTAAAATTTAAAAATTTAAATACTAAATTTTAAAAATTTAAATATTAAAACTTTAAATTTTAAAATTTAAAAATTTAAAAATTTAATACTAAATATTAAAAATTTAATTATTAAAACTTTAAATTTTAAAATTTAAAAATTTAAATTTTAAAATTTAAAAATTTAAATTTTAAAATTTAAAAATTTAAATTTTAAAATTTAAAAATTTAAATTTTAAAATACTAAATTTAAAAAATTTAATTATAAAAACTTTAAATTTTAAAATTTTAAAATTTAAAAATTTAAAAATTTAAATACTAAATTTTAAAAATTTAATTATTAAAACTTTAAATTTTAAAATTTAAAAATTTAAATACTAAATTTTAAAAATTTAAATATTAAAACTTTAAATTTTAAAATTTAAAAATTTAAATACTAAATTTTAAACTTTTAATTATTAAAACGTTAAATTTTAAAATTTAAAAATTTAAATTTTAAAATTTAAAAATTTAAATTTTAAAATTTAAAAATTTAAATTTTAAAATTTAAAAATTTAAATACTAAATTTTAAAAAGTTAATTTCAAAACTTTAAATTTTAAAATTTAAAAATTTAAATACTAAATTTTAATAATTTAAATATTTAAATACTCAATTTTAAAAATTTAATTATTAAAACTTTAAATTTTAAAATTTAAAAATTTAAATTTTAAAATTTAAAAATTTAAATTTTAAAATTTAAAAATTTAAATACTAAATTTTAAACATTTAATTATTAAAACGTTAAATTTTAAAATTTAAAAATTTAAATTTTAAAATTTAAAAATTTAAATTTTAAAATTTAAAAATTTAAATTTTAAAATTTAAAAATTTAAATTTGAATATTTAAAAATTTAAATTTTAAAATTTAAAAATTTAAATACTAAATTTTAAAAATTTAATTATTAAACCTTTAAATTTTAAAATTTAAAAATTTAAAAATTTAAATACTAAATTTTAAAAATTTATTTATTAAAATTTTAAATTTTAAAATTTAAAAATTTAAATACTAAATTTTAAAAATTTAATTATTAAAACTTTAAATTTTAAAATTTAAAAATTTAAAAATTTAAATATTAGATATTAAAAATTTAATTATTAAAACTTTAAATTTTAAAATTTAAAAATTTAAATTTTAAAATTTAAAAATTTAAATTTTAAAATTTAAAAATTTAAATACTAAATTTAAAAAATTTAATTATAAAAACTTTAAATTTTAAAATTTAAAAATTTAAAAATTTAAATACTAAATTTTAAAAATTTAATTATTAAAACTTTAAATTTTAAAATTTAAAAATTTAAATACTAAATTTTAAAAATTTAAATATTAAAACTTTAAATTTTAAAATTTAAAAATTTAAATATTAAATTTTAAAAATTTGAATATTAAAACTTTAAATTTTAAAATTTAAAAATTTAAATACTAAATTTTTAAAATCGAATTATTAAAATTTTAAATTTTAAAATTTAAAAATTTAAATTTTAAAATTTAAAAATTTAAATTTTAAAATTTAAAAATTTAAATTTTAAAATTTAAAAATTTAAATTTTAAAATTTAAAAATTTTAATTTGAATATTTAAAAATTTAAATTTTAAAATTTAAAAATTTAAATACTAAATTTTAAAAATTTAATTATTAAAACTTTAAATTTTAAAATTTAAAAATTTAAAAATTTAAATACTAAATTTTAAATTATTTATTAAAATTTTAAATTTTAAAATTTAAAAATTTAAATACTAAATTTTAAAAATTTAATTATTAAAACTTTAACTTTTAAAATTTAAAAATTTAAATACTAAATTTTAAAATTTTAATTATTAAAACTTTAAATTTTAAAATTTAAAAATTTAAATACTAAATTTTAAAAATTTGAATATTAAAACTTTAAATTTTAAAATTTAAAAATTTAAATTTTAAAATTTAAAAATTTAAATTTTAAAATTTAAAAATTTAAATACTAAATTTTAAAAATTTAATTTCAAAACTTTAAATTTTAAAATTTAAAAATTTAAATACTAAATTTTAATAATTTAAAAATTTAAATACTCAATTTTAAAAATTTAATTATTAAAACTTTAAATTTTAAAATTTAAAAATTTAAAAATTTAAATACTAAATATTAAAAATTTAATTATTTAAACTTTAAATTTTAAAATTTAAAAATTTAAATTTTAAAATTTAAAAATTTAAATTTTAAAATTTAAAAATTTAAATACTAAATTTTAAAAATTTAATTTCAAAACTTTAAATTTTAAAATTTAAAAATATAAATACTAAATTTTAATAATTTAAAAATTTAAATACTCAATTTTAAAAATTTAATTATTAAAACTTTAAATTTTAAAATTTAAAAATTTAAAAATTTAAATACTAAATATTAAAAATTTAATTATTAAAACTTTAAATTTTAAAATTTAAAAATTTAAATTTTAAAATTTAAAAATTTAAATTTTAAAATTTAAAAATTTAAATACTAAATTTAAAAAATTTAATTATAAAAACTTTAAATTTTAAAATTTAAAAATTTAAAAATTTAAATACTAAATTTTAAAAATTTAATTATTAAAACTTTAAATTTTAAAATTTAAAAATTTAAATACTAAATTTTAAAAATTTAAATATTAAAACTTTAAATTTTAAAATTTAAAAATTTAAAAATTTAAATACTAAATATTAAAAATTTAATTATTAAAACTTTAAATTTTAAAATTTAAAAATTTAAATTTTAAAATTTAAAAATTTAAATTTTAAAATTTAAAAATTTAAATTTTAAAATACTAAATTTAAAAAATTTAATTATAAAAACTTTAAATTTTAAAATTTTAAAATTTAAAAATTTAAAAATTTAAATACTAAATTTTAAAAATTTAATTATTAAAACTTTAAATTTTAAAATTTAAAAATTTAAATACTAAATTTTAAAAATTTAAATATTAAAACTTTACATTTTAAAATTTAAAAATTTAAATACTAAATTTTAAACTTTTAATTATTAAAACGTTAAATTTTAAAATTTAAAAATTTAAATTTTAAAATTTAAAAATTTAAATTTTAAAATTTAAAAATTTAAATACTAAATTTTAAAAAGTTAATTTCAAAACTTTAAATTTTAAAATTTAAAAATTTAAATACTAAATTTTAATAATTTAAATATTTAAATACTCAATTTTAAAAATTTAATTATTAAAACTTTAAATTTTAAAATTTAAAAATTTAAAAATTTAAATACTAAATATTAAACATTTAATTATTAAAACGTTAAATTTTAAAATTTAAAAATTTAAATTTTAAAATTTAAAAATTTAAATTTTAAAATTTAAAAATTTAAATTTTAAAATTTAAAAATTTAAATTTTAAAATTTAAAAATTTAAATTTTAAAATTTAAAAATTTAAATTTGAATATTTAAAAATTTAAATTTTAAAATTTAAAAATTTAAATAATAAATTTTAAAAATTTAATTATTAAACCTTTAAATTTTAAAATTTAAAAATTTAAAAATTTAAATACTAAATTTTAAAAATTTATTTATTAAAATTTTAAATTTTAAAATTTAAAAATTTAAATACTAAATTTTAAAAATTTAATTATTAAAACTTTAAATTTTAAAATTTAAAAATTTAAAAATTTAAATACTGAATATTAAAAATTTAATTATTAAAACTTTAAATTTTAAAATTTAAAAATTTAAATTTTAAAATTTAAAAATTTAAATTTTAAAATTTAAAAATTTAAATACTAAATTTAAAAAATTTAATTATAAAAACTTTAAATTTTAAAATTTAAAAATTTAAATACTAAATTTTAAAAATTTAATTATTAAAACTTTAAATTTTAAAATTTAAAAATTTAAATACTAAATTTTAAAAATTTAAATATTAAAACTTTAAATTTTAAAATTTAAAAATTTAAATATTAAATTTTAAAAATTTGAATATTAAAACTTTAAATTTTAAAATTTAAAAATTTAAATACTAAATTTTTAAAATCGAATTATTAAAATTTTAAATTTTAAAATTTAAAAATTTAAAAATTTAAATATTAAATTTTAAAAATTTGAATATTAAAACTTTAAATTTTAAAATTTAAAAATTTAAATACTAAATTTTAAAAATTTGAATATTAAAACTTTAAATTTTAAAATTTAAAAATTTAAATTTTAAAATTTAAAAATTTAAATTTTAAAATTTAAAAATTTAAATTTTAAAATTTAAAAATTTAAATTTTAAAATTTAAAAATTTAAATTTTAAAATTTAAAAATTTAAATACTAAATTTTAAAAATTTAATTTCAAAACTTTAAATTTTAAAATTTAAAAATTTAAATACTAAATTTTAATAATTTAAAAATTTAAATACTCAATTTTAAAAATTTAATTATTAAAACTTTAAATTTTAAAATTTAAAAATTTAAAAATTTAAATACTAAATATTAAAAATTTAATTATTAAAACTTTAAATTTTAAAATTTAAAAATTTAAATTTTAAAATTTAAAAATTTAAATTTTAAAATTTAAAAATTTAAATACTAAATTTAAAAAATTTAATTATAAAAACTTTAAATTTTAAAATTTAAAAATTTAAAAATTTAAATACTAAATTTTAAAAATTTAATTATTAAAACTTTAAATTTTAAAATTTAAAAATTTAAATACTAAATTTTAAAAATTTAAATATTAAAACTTTAAATTTTAAAATTTAAAAATTTAAAAATTTAAATACTAAATATTAAAAATTTAATTATTAAAACTTTAAATTTTAAAATTTAAAAATTTAAATTTTAAAATTTAAAAATTTAAATTTTAAAATTTAAAAATTTAAATTTTAAAATACTAAATTTAAAAAATTTAATTATAAAAACTTTAAATTTTAAAATTTTAAAATTTATAAATTTAAAAATTTAAATACTAAATTTTAAAAATTTAATTATTAAAACTTTAAATTTTAAAATTTAAAAATTTAAATACTAAATTTTAAAAATTTAAATATTAAAACTTTAAATTTTAAAATTTAAAAATTTAAATACTAAATTTTAAAGTTTTAATTATTAAAACGTTAAATTTTAAAATTTAAAAATTTAAATTTTAAAATTTAAAAATTTAAATTTTAAAATTTAAAAATTTAAATACTAAATTTTAAAAAGTTAATTTCAAAACTTTAAATTTTAAAATTTAAAAATTTAAATACTAAATTTTAATAATTTAAATATTTAAATACTCAATTTTAAAAATTTAATTATTAAAACTTTAAATTTTAAAATTTAAAAATTTAAAAATTTAAATACTAAATATTAAAAATTTAATTATTAAAACTTTAAATTTTAAAATTTAAAAATTTAAATTTTAAAATTTAAAAATTTAAATTTTAAAATTTAAAAATTTAAATACTAAATTTTAAACATTTAATTATTAAAACGTTAAATTTTAAAATTTAAAAATTTAAATTTTAAAATTTAAAAATTTAAATTTTAAAATTTAAAAATTTAAATTTTAAAATTTAAAAATTTAAATTTTAAAATTTAAAAATTTAAATTTTAAAATTTAAAAATTTAAATTTTAAAATTTAAAAATTTAAATTTTAAAATTTAAAAATTTAAATTTGAATATTTAAAAATTTAAATTTTAAAATTTAAAAATTTAAATACTAAATTTTAAAAATTTAATTATTAAACCTTTAAATTTTAAAATTTAAAAATTTAAATACTAAATTTTAAAAATTTATTTATTAAAATTTTAAATTTTAAAATTTAAAAATTTAAATACTAAATTTTAAAAATTTAATTATTAAAACTTTAAATTTTAAAATTTAAAAATTTAAAAATTTAAATACTAGATATTAAAAATTTAATTATTAAAACTTTAAATTTTAAAATTTAAAAATTTAAATTTTAAAATTTAAAAATTTAAATTTTAAAATTTAAAAATTTAAATACTAAATTTAAAAAATTTAATTATAAAAACTTTAAATTTTAAAATTTAAAAATTTAAAAATTTAAATACTAAATTTTAAAAATTTAATTATTAAAGCTTTAAATTTTAAAATTTAAAAATTTAAATACTAAATTTTAAAAATTTAAATATTAAAACTTTAAATTTTAAAATTTAAAAATTTAAATATTAAATTTTAAAAATTTGAATATTAAAACTTTAAATTTTAAAATTTAAAAATTTAAATACTAAATTTTTAAAATCGAATTATTAAAATTTTAAATTTTAAAATTTAAAAATTTAAATTTTAAAATTTAAAAATTTAAATTTTAAAATTTAAAAATTTAAATTTTAAAATTTAAAAATTTAAATTTTAAAATTTAAAAATTTAAATTTTAAAATTTAAAAATTTAAATTTTAAAATTTAAAAATTTAAATTTTAAAATTTAAAAATTTTAATTTGAATATTTAAAAATTTAAATTTTAAAATTTAAAAATTTAAATACTAAATTTTAAAAATTTAATTATTAAAACTTTAAATTTTAAAATTTAAAAATTTAAAAATTTAAATACTAAATTTTAAATTATTTATTAAAATTTTAAATTTTAAAATTTAAAAATTTAAATACTAAATTTTAAAAATTTAATTATTAAAACTTTAACTTTTAAAATTTAAAAATTTAAATACTAAATTTTAAAAATTTAATTATTAAAACTTTAAATTTTAAAATTTAAAAATTTAAATACTAAATTTTAATAATTTAAATATTTAAATACTCAATTTTAAAAATTTAATTATTAAAACTTTAAATTTTAAAATTTAAAAATTTAAAAATTTAAATACTAAATATTAAAAATTTAAAAATTAAAATTTTAAAATTTAAAAATTTAAATACTAAATTTTAAACATTTAATTATTAAAACGTTAAATTTTAAAATTTAAAAATTTAAATTTTAAAATTTAAAAATTTAAATTTTAAAATTTAAAAATTTAAATTTTAAAATTTAAAAATTTAAATTTTAAAATTTAAAAATTTAAATTTTAAAATTTAAAAATTTAAATTTGAATATTTAAAACTTTAAATTTTAAAATTTAAAAATTTAAATACTAAATTTTAAAAATTTAATTATTAAACCTTTAAATTTTAAAATTTAAAAATTTAAAAATTTAAATACTAAATTTTAAAAATTTATTTATTAAAATTTTAAATTTTAAAATTTAAAAATTTAAATACTAAATTTTAAAAATTTAATTATTAAAACTTTAAATTTTAAAATTTAAAAATTTAAAAATTTAAATACTAGATATTAAAAATTTAATTATTAAAACTTTAAATTTTAAAATTTAAAAATTTAAATTTTAAAATTTAAAAATTTAAATTTTAAAATTTAAAAATTTAAATACTAAATTTAAAAAATTTAATTATAAAAACTTTAAATTTTAAAATTTAAAAATTTAAAAATTTAAATACTAAATTTTAAAAATTTAATTATTAAAACTTTAAATTTTAAAATTTAAAAATTTAAATACTAAATTTTAAAAATTTAAATATTAAAACTTTAAATTTTAAAATTTAAAAATTTAAATATTAAATTTTAAAAATTTGAATATTAAAACTTTAAATTTTAAAATTTAAAAATTTAAATACTAAATTTTTAAAATTGAATTATTAAAATTTTAAATTTTAAAATTTAAAAATTTAAATTTTAAAATTTAAAAATTTAAATTTTAAAATTTAAAAATTTAAATTTTAAAATTTAAAAATTTAAATTTTAAAATTTAAAAATTTAAATTTTAAAATTTAAAAATTTAAATTTTAAAATTTAAAAATTTAAATTTTAAAATTTAAAAATTTTAATTTGAATATTTAAAAATTTAAATTTTAAAATTTAAAAATTTAAATACTAAATTTTAAAAATTTAATTATTAATACTTTAAATTTTAAAATTTAAAAATTTAAAAATTTAAAAATTTAAATACTAAATTTTAAATTATTTATTAAAATTTTAAATTTTAAAATTTAAAAATTTAAATACTAAATTTTAAAAATTTAATTATTAAAACTTTAAAATTTAAAAATTTAAATACTAAATTTTAAAAATTTAATTATTAAAACTTTAAATTTTAAAATTTAAAAATTTAAATACTAAATTTTAAAAATTTGAATATTAAAACTTTAAATTTTAAAATTTAAAAATTTAAATTTTAAAATTTAAAAATTTAAAATTTAAAATTTAAAAATTTTAATACTAAATTTTAAAAATTTAATTTCAAAACTTTAAATTTTAAAATTTAAAAATTTAAATACTAAATTTTAATAATTTAAAAATTTAAATACTCAATTTTAAAAATTTAATTATTAAAACTTTAAATTTTAAAATTTAAAAATTTAAAAATTTAAATACTAAATATTAAAAATTTAATTATTAAATCTTTAAATTTTAAAATTTAAATGTTTAAATACTAAATTCTAAAAATTTAATTATTAAAACTTTAAATTTTATAATTTATAAATTTTAATACTAAATTTTAAAAATTTAATTATTAAAATTTTAAATTTTAAAATTTAAAAATTTGAATACTAAATTTTAAAAATTTAATTATTAAAACTTTTGATTTTAAAATTTAAAAATTTAAATACTAAATTTTAAAAATTTTATTATTAAAATTTTAAATTTTAAAATTAAGATGTCTAAATACTAAATTCTAAAAATTTAATTATTAAAGCTTTAAATTTTAAAATTTATAAATTTAAATTCTAAATTTTAAAAATTTAATTTTAAAACTTTAAATTTTAAAATTTAAAAATTTAAATACTAAATTTAAAAAATTTAATTATAAAAACTTTAAATTTTAATATTTAAAAATTTAAAAATTTAAATATTAAATTTTAAAAATTTGAATATTAAAACTTTAAATTTTAAAATTTAAAAATTTAAATACTAAATTTTAAAAATTTGAATATTAAAACTTTAAATTTTAAAATTTAAAAATTTAAAAATTTAAATTTTAAAATTTAAAAATTTAAATTTTAAAATTTAAAAATTTAAATACTAAATTTTAAAAATTTAATTTCAAAACTTTAAATTTTAAAATTTAAAAATTTAAATACTAAATTTTAATAATTTAAAAATTTAAATACTCAATTTTAAAAATTTAATTATTAAAACTTTAAATTTTAAAATTTAAAAATTTAAAAATTTAAATACTAAATATTAAAAATTTAATTATTAAAACTTTAAATTTTAAAATTTAAAAATTTAAATTTTAAAATTTAAAAATTTAAATTTTAAAATTTAAAAATTTAAATACTAAATTTAAAAAATTTAATTATAAAAACTTTAAATTTTAAAATTTAAAAATTTAAAAATTTAAATACTAAATTTTAAAAATTTAATTATTAAAACTTTAAATTTTAAAATTTAAAAATTTAAATACTAAATTTTAAAAATTTAAATATTAAAACTTTAAATTTTAAAATTTAAAAATTTAAAATTTTAAATACTAAATATTAAAAATTTAATTATTAAAAATTTAAATTTTAAAATACTAAATTTAAAAAATTTAATTATAAAAACTTTAAATTTTAAAATTTTAAAATTTAAAAATTTAAAAATTTAAATACTAAATTTTAAAAATTTAATTATTAAAACTTTAAATTTTAAAATTTAAAAATTTAAATACTAAATTTTAAAAATTTAAATATTAAAACTTTAAATTTTAAAATTTAAAAATTTAAAAATTTAAATACTAAATATTAAAAATTTAATTATTAAAACTTTAAATTTTAAAATTTAAAAATTTAAATTTTAAAATTTAAAAATTTTAATTTGAATATTTAAAAATTTAAATTTTAAAATTTAAAAATTTAAATACTAAATTTTAAAAATTTAATTATTAAAACTTTAAATTTTAAAATTTAAAAATTTAAATACTAAATTTTAAATTATTTATTAAAATTTTAAATTTTAAAATTTAAAAATTTAAATACTAAATTTTAAAAATTTAATTATTAAAACTTTAACTTTTAAAATTTAAAAATTTAAATACTAAATTTTAAAAATTTAATTATTAAAACTTTAAATTTTAAAATTTAAAAATTTAAATACTAAATTTTAAAAATTTGAATATTAAAACTTTAAATTTTAAAATTTAAAAATTTAAATTTTAAAATTTAAAAATTTAAATTTTAAAATTTAAAAATTTAAATACTAAATTTTAAAAATTTAATTTCAAAACTTTAAATTTTAAAATTTAAAAATTTAAATACTAAATTTTAATAATTTAAAAATTTAAATACTCAATTTTAAAAATTTAATTATTAAAACTTTAAATTTTAAAATTTAAAAATTTAAAAATTTAAATACTAAATATTAAAAATTTAATTATTAAAACTTTAAATTTTAAAATTTAAAAATTTAAATTTTAAAATTTAAAAATTTAAATTTTAAAATTTAAAAATTTAAATACTAAATTTAAAAAATTTAATTATAAAAACTTTAAATTTTAAAATTTAAAAATTTAAAAATTTAAATACTAAATTTTAAAAATTTAATTATTAAAACTTTAAAATTTAAAATTTAAAAATTTAAATACTAAATTTTAAAAATTTAAATATTAAAACTTTAAATTTTAAAATTTAAAAATTTAAAAATTTAAATACTAAATATTAAAAATTTAATTATTAAAACTTTAAATTTTAAAATTTAAAAATTTAAATTTTAAAATTTAAAAATTTAAATTTTAAAATTTAAAAATTTAAATTTTAAAATACTAAATTTAAAAAATTTAATTATAAAAACTTTAAATTTTAAAATTTTAAAATTTAAAAATTTAAAAATTTAAATACTAAATTTTAAAAATTTAATTATTAAAACTTTAAATTTTAAAATTTAAAAATTTAAATACTAAATTTTAAAAATTTAAATATTAAAACTTTAAATTTTAAAATTTAAAAATTTAAAAATTTAAATACTAAATATTAAAAATTTAATTATTAAAACTTTAAATTTTAAAATTTAAAAATTTAAATTTTAAAATTTAAAAATTTTAATTTGAATATTTAAAAATTTAAATTTTAAAATTTAAAAATTTAAATACTAAATTTTAAAAATTTAATTATTAAAACTTTAAATTTTAAAATTTAAAAATTTAAATACTAAATTTTAAATTATTTATTAAAATTTTAAATTTTAAAATTTAAAAATTTAAATACTAAATTTTAAAAATTTAATTATTAAAACTTTAACTTTTAAAATTTAAAAATTTAAATACTAAATTTTAAAAATTTAATTATTAAAACTTTAAATTTTAAAATTTAAAAATTTAAATACTAAATTTTAAAAATTTGAATATTAAAACTTTAAATTTTAAAATTTAAAAATTTAAATTTTAAAATTTAAAAATTTAAATTTTAAAATTTAAAAATTTAAATACTAAATTTTAAAAATTTAATTTCAAAACTTTAAATTTTAAAATTTAAAAATTTAAATACTAAATTTTAATAATTTAAAAATTTAAATACTCAATTTTAAAAATTTAATTATTAAAACTTTAAATTTTAAAATTTAAAAATTTAAAAATTTAAATACTAAATATTAAAAATTTAATTATTAAAACTTTAAATTTTAAAATTTAAAAATTTAAATTTTAAAATTTAAAAATTTAAATTTTAAAATTTAAAAATTTAAATACTAAATTTAAAAAATTTAATTATAAAAACTTTAAATTTTAAAATTTAAAAATTTAAAAATTTAAATACTAAATTTTAAAAATTTAATTATTAAAACTTTAAATTTTAAAATTTAAAAATTTAAATACTAAATTTTAAAAATTTAAATATTAAAACTTTAAATTTTAAAATTTAAAAATTTAAAAATTTAAATACTAAATATTAAAAATTTAATTATTAAAACTTTAAATTTTAAAATTTAAAAATTTAAATTTTAAAATTTAAAAATTTAAATTTTAAAATTTAAAAATTTAAATTTTAAAATACTAAATTTAAAAAATTTAATTATAAAAACTTTAAATTTTAAAATTTTAAAATTTAAAAATTTAAAAATTTAAATACTAAATTTTAAAAATTTAATTATTAAAACTTTAAATTTTAAAATTTAACAATTTAAATACTAAATTTTAAAAATTTAAATATTAAAACTTTATTTTTTAATATTTAAAAATTTAAATACTAAATTTTAAACTTTTAATTATTAAAACGTTAAATTTTAAAATTTAAAAATTTAAATTTTAAAATTTAAAAATTTAAATTTTAAAATTTAAAAATTTAAATACTAAATTTTAAAAAGTTAATTTCAAAACTTTAAATTTTAAAATTTAAAAATTTAAATACTAAATTTTAATAATTTAAATATTTAAATACTCAATTTTAAAAATTTAATTATTAAAACTTTAAATTTTAAAATTTAAAAATTTAAAAATTTAAATACTAAATATTAAAAATTTAATTATTAAAACTTTAAATTTTAAAATTTATAAATTTAAATTTTAAAATTTAAAAATTTAAATTTTAAAATTTAAAAATTTAAATACTAAATTTAAAAAATTTAATTATAAAAACTTTAAATTTTAAAATTTAAAAATTTAAAAATTTAAATACTAAATTTTAAAAATTTAATTATTAAAACTTTAAATTTTAAAATTTAAAAATTTAAATACTAAATTTTAAAAATTTAAATATTAAAACTTTAAATTTTAAAATTTAAAAATTTAAAAATTTAAATACTAAATATTAAAAATTTAATTATTAAAACTTTAAATTTTAAAATTTAAAAATTTAAATTTTAAAATACTAAATTTAAAAAATTTAATTATAAAAACTTTAAATTTTAAAATTTTAAAATTTAAAAATTTAAAAATTTAAATACTAAATTTTAAAAATTTAATTATTAAAACTTTAAATTTTAAAATTTAAAAATTTAAATACTAAATTTTAAAAATTTAAATATTAAAACTTTAAATTTTAAAATTTAAAAATTTAAAAATTTAAATACTAAATATTAAAAATTTAATTATTAAAACTTTAAATTTTAAAATTTAAAAATTTAAATTTTAAAATTTAAAAATTTTAATTTGAATATTTAAAAATTTAAATTTTAAAATTTAAAAATTTAAATACTAAATTTTAAAAATTTAATTATTAAAACTTTAAATTTTAAAATTTAAAAATTTAAATACTAAATTTTAAATTATTTATTAAAATTTTAAATTTTAAAATTTAAAAATTTAAATACTAAATTTTAAAAATTTAATTATTAAAACTTTAACTTTTAAAATTTAAAAATTTAAATACTAAATTTTAAAAATTTAATTATTAAAACTTTAAATTTTAAAATTTAAAAATTTAAATACTAAATTTTAAAAATTTGAATATTAAAACTTTAAATTTTAAAATTTAAAAATTTAAATTTTAAAATTTAAAAATTTAAATTTTAAAATTTAAAAATTTAAATACTAAATTTTAAAAATTTAATTTCAAAACTTTAAATTTTAAAATTTAAAAATTTAAATACTAAATTTTAATAATTTAAAAATTTAAATACTCAATTTTAAAAATTTAATTATTAAAACTTTAAATTTTAAAATTTAAAAATTTAAAAATTTAAATACTAAATATTAAAAATTTAATTATTAAAACTTTAAATTTTAAAATTTAAAAATTTAAATTTTAAAATTTAAAAATTTAAATTTTAAAATTTAAAAATTTAAATACTAAATTTAAAAAATTTAATTATAAAAACTTTAAATTTTAAAATTTAAAAATTTAAAAATTTAAATACTAAATTTTAAAAATTTAATTATTAAAACTTTAAATTTTAAAATTTAAAAATTTAAATACTAAATTTTAAAAATTTAAATATTAAAACTTTAAATTTTAAAATTTAAAAATTTAAAAATTTAAATACTAAATATTAAAAATTTAATTATTAAAACTTTAAATTTTAAAATTTAAAAATTTAAATTTTAAAATTTAAAAATTTAAATTTTAAAATTTAAAAATTTAAATTTTAAAATACTAAATTTAAAAAATTTAATTATAAAAACTTTAAATTTTAAAATTTTAAAATTTAAAAATTTAAAAATTTAAATACTAAATTTTAAAAATTTAATTATTAAAACTTTAAATTTTAAAATTTAAAAATTTAAATACTAAATTTTAAAAATTTAAATATTAAAACTTTATTTTTTAATATTTATAAATTTAAATACTAAATTTTAAACTTTTAATTATTAAAACGTTAAATTTTAAAATTTAAAAATTTAAATTTTAAAATTTAAAAATTTAAATTTTAAAATTTAAAAATTTAAATACTAAATTTTAAAAAGTTAATTTCAAAACTTTAAATTTTAAAATTTAAAAATTTAAATACTAAATTTTAATAATTTAAATATTTAAATACTCAATTTTAAAAATTTAATTATTAAAACTTTAAATTTTAAAATTTAAAAATTTAAAAATTTAAATACTAAATATTAAAAATTTAATTATTAAAACTTTAAATTTTAAAATTTAAAAATTTAAATTTTAAAATTTAAAAATTTAAATTTTAAAATTTAAAAATTTAAATACTAAATTTAAAAAATTTAATTATAAAAACTTTAAATTTTAAAATTTAAAAATTTAAAAATTTAAATATTAAAACTTTAAATTTTAAAATTTAAAAATTTAAATACTAAATTTTAAACATTTAATTATTAAAACGTTAAATTTTAAAATTTAAAAATTTAAATTTTAAAATTTAAAAATTTAAATACTAAATTTTAAAAATTTAATTATTAAAACTTTAAATTTTAAAATTTAAAAATTTAAAAATTTAAACACTAAATTTTAAAAATTTATTTATTAAAATTTTAAATTTTAAAATTTAAAAATTTAAATACTAAATTTTAAAAATTTAATTATTAAAACTTTAAATTTTAAAATTTAAAAATTTAAAAATTTAAATACTAAATATTAAAAATTTAATTATTAAAACTTTAAATTTTAAAATTTAAAAATTTAAATTTTAAAATTTAAAAATTTAAATTTTAAAATTTAAAAATTTAAATACTAAATTTTAATAATTTAAATATTTAAATACTCAATTTTAAAAATTTAATTATTAAAACTTTAAATTTTAAAATTTAAAAATTTAAAAATTTAAATACTAAATATTAAAAATTTAATTATTAAAACTTTAAATTTTAAAATTTAAAAATTTAAATTTTAAAATTTAAAAATTTAAATTTTAAAATTTAAAAATTTAAATACTAAATTTAAAAAATTTAATTATAAAAACTTTAAATTTTAAAATTTAAAAATTTAAAAATTTAAATATTAAAACTTTAAATTTTAAAATTTAAAAATTTAAATACTAAATTTTAAACATTTAATTATTAAAACGTTAAATTTTAAAATTTAAAAATTTAAATTTTAAAATTTAAAAATTTAAATTTTAAAATTTAAAAATTTAAATTTTAAAATTTAAAAATTTAAATTTTAAAATTTAAAAATTTAAATTTGAATATTTAAAAATTTAAATTTTAAAATTTAAAAATTTAAATACTAAATTTTAAAAATTTAATTATTAAAACTTTAAATTTTAAAATTTAAAAATTTAAAAATTTAAATACTAAATTTTAAAAATTTATTTATTAAAATTTTAAATTTTAAAATTTAAAAATTTAAATACTAAATTTTAAAAATTTAATTATTAAAACTTTAAATTTTAAAATTTAAAAATTTAAAAATTTAAATACTAAATATTAAAAATTTAATTATTAAAACTTTAAATTTTAAAATTTAAAATTTTAAATTTTAAAATTTAAAAATTTAAATTTTAAAATTTAAAAATTTAAATACTAAATTTAAAAAATTTAATTATAAAAACTTTAAATTTTAAAATTTAAAAATTTAAAAATTTAAATACTAAATTTTCAAAAATTTAATTATTAAAACTTTAAATTTTAAAATTTAAAAATTTAAATACTAAATTTTAAAAATTTAAATATTAAACCTTTAAATTTTAAAATTTAAAAATTTAAATATTAAATTTTAAAAATTTGAATATTAAAACTATAAATTTTAAAATTTAAAAATTTAAATACTAAATTTTTAAAATTGAATTATTAAAATTTTAAATTTTAAAATTTAAAAATTTAAATTTTAAAATTTAAAAATTTAAATTTTAAAATTTAAAAATTTAAATTTTAAAATTTAAAAATTTAAATTTTAAAATTTAAAAATTTTAATTTGAATATTTAAAAATTTAAATTTTAAAATTTAAAAATTAAAATACTAAATTTTAAAAATTTAATTATTAAAACTTTAAATTTTAAAATTTAAAAATTTAAAAATTTAAATACTAAATTTTAAATTATTTATTAAAATTTTAAATTTTAAAATTTAAAAATTTAAATACTAAATTTTAAAAATTTAATTATTAAAACTTTAACTTTTAAAATTTAAAAATTTAAATACCAAATTTTAAAAATTTAATTATTAAAACTTTAAATTTTAAAATTTAAATATTTAAATACTAAATTTTAAAAATTTGAATATTAAAACTTTAAATTTTAAAATTTAAAAATTTAAATTTTAAAATTTAAAAATTTAAATTTTAAAATTTAAAAATTTAAATACTAAATTTTAAAAATTTAATTTCAAAACTTTAAATTTTAAAATTTAAAAATTTAAATACTAAATTTTAATAATTTAAAAATTTAAATACTCAATTTTAAAAATTTAATTATTAAAACTTTAAATTTTAAAATTTAAAAATTTAAAAATTTAAATACTAAATATTAAAAATTTAATTATTAAAACTTTAAATTTTAAAATTTAAAAATTTAAATTTTAAAATTTAAAAATTTAAATACTAAATTTAAAAAATTTAATTATAAAAACTTTAACTTTTAAAATTTAAAAATTTAAATACTAAATTTTAAAAATTTAATTATTAAAACTTTAAATTTTAAAATTTAAAAATTTAAATACTAAATTTTAAAAATTTAAATATTAAAACTTTAAATTTTAAAATTTAAAAATTTAAATACTAAATTTTAAACTTTTAATTATTAAAACGTTAAATTTTAAAATTTAAAAATTTAAATTTTAAAATTTAAAAATTTAAATTTTAAAATTTAAAAATTTAAATACTAAATTTTAAAAAGTTAATTTCAAAACTTTAAATTTTAAAATTTAAAAATTTAAATAATAAATTTTAATAATTTAAATATTTAAATACTCAATTTTAAAAATTTAATTATTAAAACTTTAAATTTTAAAATTTAAAAATTTAAAAATTTAAATATTAAATATTAATATTAAAAATTTAATTATTAAAACTTTAAATTTTAAAATTTAAAAATTTAAATTTTAAAATTTAAAAATTTAAATTTTAAAATTTAAAAATTTAAATACTAAATTTAAAAAATTTAATTATAAAAACTTTAAATTTTAAAAATTAAAAATTTAAAAATTTAAATATTAAAACTTTAAATTTTAAAATTTAAAAATTTAAATACTAAATTTTAAACATTTAATTATTAAAACGTTAAATTTTAAAATTTAAAAATTTAAATTTTAAAATTTAAAAATTTAAATTTTAAAATTTAAAAATTTAAATTTTAAAATTTAAAAATTTAAATTTAAAAATTTAAAAATTTAAATTTTAAAATTTAAAAATTTAAATTTTAAAATTTAAAAATTTAAATTTGAATATTTAAAAATTTAAATTTTAAAATTTAAAAATTTAAATACTAAATTTTAAAAATTTAATTATTAAAACTTTAAATTTTAAAATTTAAAAATTTAAAAATTTAAATACTAAATTTTAAAAATTTATTTATTAAAATTTTAAATTTTAAAATTTAAAAATTTAAATACTAAATTTTAAAAATTTAATTATTAAAACTTTAAATTTTAAAATTTAAAAATTTAAAAATTTAAATACTAAATATTAAAAATTTAATTATTAAAACTTTAAATTTTAAAATTTAAAAATTTAAATTTTAAAATTTAAAAATTTAAATTTTAAAATTTAAAAATTTAAATACTAAATTTAAAAAATTTAATTATAAAAACTTTAAATTTTAAAATTTAAAAATTTAAAAATTTAAATACTAAATTTTAAAAATTTAATTATTAAAACTTTAAATTTTAAAATTTAAAAATTTAAATACTAAATTTTAAATATTTAAATATTGAAACTTTAAATTTTAAAATTTAAAAATTTAAATATTAAATTTTAAAAATTTGAATATTAAAACTATAAATTTTAAAATTTAAAAATTTAAATACTAAATTTTTAAAATTGAATTATTAAAATTTTAAATTTTAAAATTTAAAAATTTAAATTTTAAAATTTAAAACTTTAAATTTTAAAATTTAAAAATTTAAATTTTAAAATTTAAAAATTTTAATTTGAATATTTAAAAATTTAAATTTTAAAATTTAAAAATTTAAATACTAAATTTTAAAAATTTAATTATTAAAACTTTAAATTTTAAAATTTAAAAATTTCAAAATTTAAATACTAAATTTTAAAAATTTATTTATTAAAATTTTAAATTTTAAAATTTAAAAATTTAAATACTAAATTTTAAAAATTTAATTATTAAAACTTTAAATTTTAAAATTTAAAAATTTAAATATTAAATTTTAAAAATTTGAATATTAAAACTATAAATTTTAAAATTTAAAAATTTAAATACTAAATTTTTAAAATTGAATTATTAAAATTTTAAATTTTAAAATTTAAAAATTTTAATTTGAATATTTAAAAATTTAAATTTTAAAATTTAAAAATTTAAATACTAAATTTTAAAAATTTAATTATTAAAACTTTAAATTTTAAAATTTAAAAATTTAAAAATTTAAATACTAAATTTTAAAAATTTATTTATTAAAATTTTAAATTTTAAAATTTAAAAATTTAAATACTAAATTTTAAATATTTAAATATTAAAACTTTAAATTTTAAAATTTAAAAATTTAAATATTAAATTTTAAAAATTTGAATATTAAAACTATAAATTTTAAAATTTAAAAATTTAAATACTAAATTTTTAAAATTGAATTATTAAAATTTTAAATTTTAAAATTTAAAAATTTAAATTTTAAAATTTAAAAATTTAAATTTTAAAATTTAAAAATTTAAATTTTAAAATTTAAAAATTTAAATTTTAAAATTTAAAACTTTAAATTTTAAAATTTAAAAATTTAAATTTTAAAATTTAAAAATTTTAATTTGAATATTTAAAAATTTAAATTTTAAAATTTAAAAATTTAAATACTAAATTTTAAAAATTTAATTATTAAAACTTTAAATTTTAAAATTTAAAAATTTAAAAATTTAAATACTAAATTTTAAATTATTTATTAAAATTTTAAATTTTAAAATTTAAAAATTTAAATACTAAATTTTAAAAATTTAATTATTAAAACTTTAACTTTTAAAATTTAAAAATTTAAATACCAAATTTTAAAAATTTAATTATTAAAACTTTAAATTTTAAAATTTAAATATTTAAATACTAAATTTTAAAAATTTGAATATTAAAACTTTAAATTTTAAAATTTAAAAATTTAAATTTTAAAATTTAAAAATTTAAATTTTAAAATTTAAAAATTTAAATACTAAATTTTAAAAATTTAATTTCAAAACTTTAAATTTTAAAATTTAAAAATTTAAATACTAAATTTTAATAATTTAAAAATTTAAATACTCAATTTTAAAAATTTAATTATTAAAACTTTAAATTTTAAAATTTAAAAATTTAAAAATTTAAATACTAAATATTAAAAATTTAATTATTAAAACTTTAAATTTTAAAATTTAAAAATTTAAATACTAAATTTTAAAAAGTTAATTTCAAAACTTTAAATTTTAAAATTTAAAAATTTAAATATTAAATTTTAAAAATTTGAATATTAAAACTTTAAATTTTAAAATTTAAAAATTTAAATACTAAATTTTAAATTATTTATTAAAATTTTAAATTTTAAAATTTAAAAATTTAAATACTAAATTTTAAAAATTTAATTATTAAAACTTTAACTTTTAAAATTTAAAAATTTAAATACTAAATTTTAAAAATTTAATTATTAAAACTTTAACTTTTAAAATTTAAAAATTTAAATACTAAATTTTAAAAATTTAATTATTAAAACTTTAAATTTTAAAATTTAAAAATTTAAATACTAAATTTTAAAAATTTAAATATTAAAACTTTAAATTTTAAAATTTAAAAATTTAAATACTAAATTTTAAACTTTTAATTATTAAAACGTTAAATTTTAAAATTTAAAAATTTAAATTTTAAAATTTAAAAATTTAAATTTTAAAATTTAAAAATTTAAATACTAAATTTTAAAAAGTTAATTTCAAAACTTTAAATTTTAAAATTTAAAAATTTAAATACTAAATTTTAATAATTTAAATATTTAAATACTCAATTTTAAAAATTTAATTATTAAAACTTTAAATTTTAAAATTTAAAAATTTAAAAATTTAAATACTAAATATTAAAAATTTAATTATTAAAACTTTAAATTTTAAAATTTAAAAATTTAAATTTTAAAATTTAAAAATTTAAATTTTAAAATTTAAAAATTTAAATACTAAATTTAAAAAATTTAATTATAAAAACTTTAAATTTTAAAATTTAAAAATTTAAAAATTTAAATATTAAAACTTTAAATTTTAAAATTTAAAAATTTAAATACTAAATTTTAAACATTTAATTATTAAAACGTTAAATTTTAAAATTTAAAAATTTAAATTTTAAAATTTAAAAATTTAAATTTTAAAATTTAAAAATTTAAATTTTAAAATTTAAAAATTTAAATTTTAAAATTTAAAAATTTAAATTTGAATATTTAAAAATTTAAATTTTAAAATTTAAAAATTTAAATACTAAATTTTAAAAATTTAATTATTAAAACTTTAAATTTTAAAATTTAAAAATTTAAAAATTTAAATACTAAATTTTAAAAATTTATTTATTAAAATTTTAAATTTTAAAATTTAAAAATTTAAATACTAAATTTTAAAAATTTAATTATTAAAACTTTAAATTTTAAAATTTAAAAATTTAAAAATTTAAATACTAAATATTAAAAATTTAATTATTAAAACTTTAAATTTTAAAATTTAAAAATTTAAATTTTAAAATTTAAAAATTTAAATTTTAAAATTTAAAAATTTAAATACTAAATTTAAAAAATTTAATTATAAAAACTTTAAATTTTAAAATTTAAAAATTTAAAAATTTAAATACTAAATTTTCAAAAATTTAATTATTAAAACTTTAAATTTTAAAATTTAAAAATTTAAATACTAAATTTTAAAAATTTAAATATTAAAACTTTAAATTTTAAAATTTAAAAATTTAAATATTAAATTTTAAAAATTTGAATATTAAAACTATAAATTTTAAAATTTAAAAATTTAAATACTAAATTTTTAAAATTGAATTATTAAAATTTTAAATTTTAAAATTTAAAAATTTAAATTTTAAAATTTAAAAATTTAAATTTTAAAATTTAAAAATTTAAATTTTAAAATTTAAAAATTTTAATTTGAATATTTAAAAATTTAAATTTTAAAATTTAAAAATTAAAATACTAAATTTTAAAAATTTAATTATTAAAACTTTAAATTTTAAAATTTAAAAATTTAAAAATTTAAATACTAAATTTTAAATTATTTATTAAAATTTTAAATTTTAAAATTTAAAAATTTAAATACTAAATTTTAAAAATTTAATTATTAAAACTTTAACTTTTAAAATTTAAAAATTTAAATACCAAATTTTAAAAATTTAATTATTAAAACTTTAAATTTTAAAATTTAAATATTTAAATACTAAATTTTAAAAATTTAATTTCAAAACTTTAAATTTTAAAATTTAAAAATTTAAATACTAAATTTTAATAATTTAAAAATTTAAATACTCAATTTTAAAAATTTAATTATTAAAACTTTAAATTTTAAAATTTAAAAATTTAAAAATTTAAATACTAAATATTAAAAATTTAATTATTAAAACTTTAAATTTTAAAATTTAAAAATTTAAATTTTAAAATTTAAAAATTTAAATACTAAATTTAAAAAATTTAATTATAAAAACTTTAAATTTTAAAATTTAAAAATTTAAATACTAAATTTTAATAATTTAAATATTTAAATACTCAATTTTAAAAATTTAATTATTAAAACTTTAAATTTTAAAATTTAAAAATTTAAAAATTTAAATACTAAATATTAAAAATTTAATTATTAAAACTTTAAATTTTAAAATTTAAAAATTTAAATTTTAAAATTTAAAAATTTAAATTTTAAAATTTAAAAATTTAAATACTAAATTTAAAAAATTTAATTATAAAAACTTTAAATTTTAAAAATTAAAAATTTAAAAATTTAAATATTAAAACTTTAAATTTTAAATTTTAAAAATTTAAATACTAAATTTTAAACATTTAATTATTAAAACGTTAAATTTTAAAATTTAAAAATTTAAATTTTAAAATTTAAAAATTTAAATTTTAAAATTTAAAAATTTAAATTTGAATATTTAAAAATTTAAATTTTAAAATTTAAAAATTTAAATACTAAATTTTAAAAATTTAATTATTAAAACTTTAAATTTTAAAATTTAAAAATTTAAAAATTTAAATACTAAATTTTAAAAATTTATTTATTAAAATTTTAAATTTTAAAATTTAAAAATTTAAATACTAAATTTTAAAAATTTAATTATTAAAACTTTAAATTTTAAAATTTAAAAATTTAAAAATTTAAATACTAAATATTAAAAATTTAATTATTAAAACTTTAAATTTTAAAATTTAAAAATTTAAATTTTAAAATTTAAAAATTTAAATTTTAAAATTTAAAAATTTAAATACTAAATTTAAAAAATTTAATTATAAAAACTTTAAATTTTAAAATTTAAAAATTTAAAAATTTAAATACTAAATTTTAAAAATTTAATTATTAAAACTTTAAATTTTAAAATTTAAAAATTTAAATACTAAATTTTAAATATTTAAATATTAAAACTTTAAATTTTAAAATTTAAAAATTTAAATATTAAATTTTAAAAATTTGAATATTAAAACTATAAATTTTAAAATTTAAAAATTTAAATACTAAATTTTTAAAATTGAATTATTAAAATTTTAACTTTTAAAATTTAAAAATTTAAATACTAAATTTTAAAAATTTAATTATTAAAACTTTAACTTTTAAAATTTAAAAATTTAAATACTAAATTTTAAAAGTTTAATTATTAAAACTTTAACTTTTAAAATTTAAAAATTTAAATACTAAATTTTAAAAATTTAATTATTAAAACTTTAAATTTTAAAATTTAAAAATTTAAATACTAAATTTTAAAAATTTAAATATTAAAACTTTAAATTTTAAAATTTAAAAATTTAAATACTAAATTTTAAACTTTTAATTATTAAAACGTTAAATTTTAAAATTTAAAAATTTAAATTTTAAAATTTAAAAATTTAAATTTTAAAATTTAAAAATTTAAATACTAAATTTTAAAAAGTTAATTTCAAAACTTTAAATTTTAAAATTTAAAAATTTAAATACTAAATTTTAATAATTTAAATATTTAAATACTCAATTTTAAAAATTTAATTATTAAAACTTTAAATTTTAAAATTTAAAAATTTAAAAATTTAAATACTAAATATTAAAAATTTAATTATTAAAACTTTAAATTTTAAAATTTAAAAATTTAAATTTTAAAATTTAAAAATTTAAATTTTAAAATTTAAAAATTTAAATACTAAATTTAAAAAATTTAATTATAAAAACTTTAAATTTTAAAATTTAAAAATTTAAAAATTTAAATATTAAAACTTTAAATTTTAAAATTTAAAAATTTAAATACTAAATTTTAAACATTTAATTATTAAAACGTTAAATTTTAAAATTTAAAAATTTAAATTTTAAAATTTAAAAATTTAAATTTTAAAATTTAAAAATTTAAATACTAAATTTAAAAAATTTAATTATAAAAACTTTAAATTTTAAAATTTAAAAATTTAAAAATTTAAATACTAAATTTTAAAAATTTAATTATTAAAACTTTAAATTTTAAAATTTAAAAATTTAAATACTAAATTTTAAATATTTAAATATTAAAACTTTAAATTTTAAAATTTAAAAATTTAAATATTAAATTTTAAAAATTTGAATATTAAAACTATAAATTTTAAAATTTAAAAATTTAAATACTAAATTTTTAAAAGTGAATTATTAAAATTTTAACTTTTAAAATTTAAAAATTTAAATACTAAATTTTAAAAATTTAATTATTAAAACTTTAACTTTTAAAATTTAAAAATTTAAATACTAAATTTTAAAAGTTTAATTATTAAAACTTTAACTTTTAAAATTTAAAAATTTAAATACTAAATTTTAAAAATTTAATTATTAAAACTTTAAATTTTAAAATTTAAAAATTTAAATACTAAATTTTAAAAATTTAAATATTAAAACTTTAAATTTTAAAATTTAAAAATTTAAAAATTTAAATACTAAATATTAAAAATTTAATTATTAAAACTTTAAATTTTAAAATTTAAAAATTTAAATTTTAAAATTTAAAAATTTAAATTTTAAAATTTAAAAATTTAAATACTAAATTTAAAAAATTTAATTATAAAAACTTTAAATTTTAAAAATTAAAAATTTAAAAATTTAAATATTAAAACTTTAAATTTTAAAATTTAAAAATTTATATACTAAATTTTAAACATTTAATTATTAAAACGTTAAATTTTAAAATTTAAAAATTTAAATTTTAAAATTTAAAAATTTAAATTTTAAAATTTAAAAATTTAAATTTGAATATTTAAAAATTTAAATTTTAAAATTTAAAAATTTAAATACTAAATTTTAAAAATTTAATTATTAAAACTTTAAATTTTAAAATTTAAAAATTTAAAAATTTAAATACTAAATTTTAAAAATTTAATTATTAAAACTTTAAATTTTAAAATTTAAAAATTTAAAAATTTAAATACTAAATATTAAAAATTTAATTATTAAAACTTTAAATTTTAAAATTTAAAAATTTAAATTTTAAAATTTAAAAATTTAAATTTTAAAATTTAAAAATTTAAATACTAAATTTAAAAAATTTAATTATAAAAACTAAATTTTAATTTAGTTAGTTTAATTTAATTTATAAATTTTAAAATTTAAAAATTTAAAAATTTAAATACTAAATTTTAAAAATTTAATTATTAAAACTTTAAATTTTAAAATTTAAAAATTTAAATACTAAATTTTAAATATTTAAATATTAAAACTTTAAATTTTAAAATTTAAAAATTTAAATATTAAATTTTAAAAATTTGAATATTAAAACTATAAATTTTAAAATTTAAAAATTTAAATACTAAATTTTTAAAATTGAATTATTAAAATTTTAACTTTTAAAATTTAAAAATTTAAATACTAAATTTTAAAAATTTAATTATTAAAACTTTAACTTTTAAAATTTAAAAATTTAAATACTAAATTTTAAAAGTTTAATTATTAAAACTTTAACCTTTAAAATTTAAAAATTTAAATACTAAATTTTAAAAATTTAATTATTAAAACTTTAAATTTAAAAATTTAAAAATTTAAATACTAAATTTTAAAAATTTAAATATTAAAACTTTAAATTTTAAAATTTAAAAATTTAAATACTAAATTTTAAACTTTTAATTATTAAAACGTTAAATTTTAAAATTTAAAAATTTAAATTTTAAAATTTAAAAATTTAAATTTTAAAATTTAAAAATTTAAATACTAAATTTTAAAAAGTTAATTTCAAAACTTTAAATTTTAAAATTTAAAAATTTAAATACTAAATTTTAAAAATTTAATTTCAAAACTTTAAATTTTAAAATTTAAAAATTTAAATACTAAATTTTAATAATTTAAAAATTTAAATACTCAATTTTAAAAATTTAATTATTAAAACTTTAAATTTTAAAATTTAAAAATTTAAAAATTTAAATACTAAATATTAAAAATTTAATTATTAAAACTTTAAATTTTAAAATTTAAAAATTTAAATTTTAAAATTTAAAAATTTAAATACTAAATTTAAAAAATTTAATTATAAAAACTTTAAATTTTAAAATTTAAAAATTTAAATACTAAATTTTAATAATTTAAATATTTAAATACTCAATTTTAAAAATTTAATTATTAAAACTTTAAATTTTAAAATTTAAAAATTTAAAAATTTAAATACTAAATATTAAAAATTTAATTATTAAAACTTTAAATTTTAAAATTTAAAAATTTAAATTTTAAAATTTAAAAATTTAAATTTTAAAATTTAAAAATTTAAATACTAAATTTAAAAAATTTAATTATAAAAACTTTAAATTTTAAAAATTAAAAATTTAAAAATTTAAATATTAAAACTTTAAATTTTAAATTTTAAAAATTTAAATACTAAATTTTAAACATTTAATTATTAAAACGTTAAATTTTAAAATTTAAAAATTTAAATTTTAAAATTTAAAAATTTAAATTTTAAAATTTAAAAATTTAAATTTGAATATTTAAAAATTTAAATTTTAAAATTTAAAAATTTAAATACTAAATTTTAAAAATTTAATTATTAAAACTTTAAATTTTAAAATTTAAAAATTTAAAAATTTAAATACTAAATTTTAAAAATTTATTTATTAAAATTTTAAATTTTAAAATTTAAAAATTTAAATACTAAATTTTAAAAATTTAATTATTAAAACTTTAAATTTTAAAATTTAAAAATTTAAAAATTTAAATACTAAATATTAAAAATTTAATTATTAAAACTTTAAATTTTAAAATTTAAAAATTTAAATTTTAAAATTTAAAAATTTAAATTTTAAAATTTAAAAATTTAAATACTAAATTTAAAAAATTTAATTATAAAAACTTTAAATTTTAAAATTTAAAAATTTAAAAATTTAAATACTAAATTTTAAAAATTTAATTATTAAAACTTTAAATTTTAAAATTTAAAAATTTAAATACTAAATTTTAAATATTTAAATATTAAAACTTTAAATTTTAAAATTTAAAAATTTAAATATTAAATTTTAAAAATTTGAATATTAAAACTATAAATTTTAAAATTTAAAAATTTAAATACTAAATTTTTAAAATTGAATTATTAAAATTTTAACTTTTAAAATTTAAAAATTTAAATACTAAATTTTAAAAATTTAATTATTAAAACTTTAACTTTTAAAATTTAAAAATTTAAATACTAAATTTTAAAAGTTTAATTATTAAAACTTTAACTTTTAAAATTTAAAAATTTAAATACTAAATTTTAAAAATTTAATTATTAAAACTTTAAATTTTAAAATTTAAAAATTTAAATACTAAATTTTAAAAATTTAAATATTAAAACTTTAAATTTTAAAATTTAAAAATTTAAATACTAAATTTTAAACTTTTAATTATTAAAACGTTAAATTTTAAAATTTAAAAATTTAAATTTTAAAATTTAAAAATTTAAATTTTAAAATTTAAAAATTTAAATACTAAATTTTAAAAAGTTAATTTCAAAACTTTAAATTTTAAAATTTAAAAATTTAAATACTAAATTTTAATAATTTAAATATTTAAATACTCAATTTTAAAAATTTAATTATTAAAACTTTAAATTTTAAAATTAAAAAATTTAAAAATTTAAATACTAAATATTAAAAATTTAATTATTAAAACTTTAAATTTTAAAATTTAAAAATTTAAATTTTAAAATTTAAAAATTTAAATTTTAAAATTTAAAAATTTAAATACTAAATTTAAAAAATTTAATTATAAAAACTTTAAATTTTAAAGTTTAAAAATTTAAAAATTTAAATATTAAAACTTTAAATTTTAAAATTTAAAAATTTAAATACTAAATTTTAAACATTTAATTATTAAAACGTTAAATTTTAAAATTTAAAAATTTAAATTTTAAAATTTAAAAATTTAAATTTTAAAATTTAAAAATTTAAACTTTAAAATTTAAAAATTTAAATTTTAAAATTTAAAAATTTAAATTTGAATATTTAAAAATTTAAATTTTAAAATTTAAAAATTTAAATACTAAATTTTAAAAATTTAATTATTAAAACTTTAAATTTTAAAATTTAAAAATTTAAAAATTTAAATACTAAATTTTAAAAATTTATTTATTAAAATTTTAAATTTTAAAATTTAAAAATTTAAATAATAAATTTTAAAAATTTAATTATTAAAACTTTAAATTTTAAAATTTAAAAATTTAAAAATTTAAATACTAAATATTAAAAATTTAATTATTAAAACTTTAAATTTTAAAATTTAAAAATTTAAATTTTAAAATTTAAAAATTTAAATTTTAAAATTTAAAAATTTAAATACTAAATTTAAAAAATTTAATTATAAAAGCTTTAAATTTTAAAAATTAAAAATTTAAAAATTTAAATATTAAAACTTTAAATTTTAAAATTTAAAAATTTAAATACTAAATTTTAAACATTTAATTATTAAAACGTTAAATTTTAAAATTTAAAAATTTAAATTTTAAAATTTAAAAATTTAAATTTTAAAATTTAAAAATTTAAATTTTAAAATTTAAAAATTTAAATTTTAAAATTTAAAAATTTAAATTTTAAAATTTAAAAATTTAAATTTGAATATTTAAAAATTTAAATTTTAAAATTTAAAAATTTAAATACTAAATTTTAAAAATTTAATTATTAAAACTTTAAATTTTAAAATTTAAAAATTTAAAAATTTAAATACTAAATTTTAAAAATTTATTTATTAAAATTTTAAATTTTAAAATTTAAAAATTTAAATACTAAATTTTAAAAATTTAATTATTAAAACTTTAAATTTTAAAATTTAAAAATTTAAAAATTTAAATACTAAATATTAAAAATTTAATTATTAAAACTTTAAATTTTAAAATTTAAAAATTTAAATTTTAAAATTTAAAAATTTAAATTTTAAAATTTAAAAATTTAAATACTAAATTTAAAAAATTTAATTATAAAAACTTTAAATTTTAAAATTTAAAAATTTAAAAATTTAAATACTAAATTTTAAAAATTTAATTATTAAAACTTTAAATTTTAAAATTTAAAAATTTAAATACTAAATTTTAAATATTTAAATATTGAAACTTTAAATTTTAAAATTTAAAAATTTAAATATTAAATTTTAAAAATTTGAATATTAATACTATAAATTTTAAAATTTAAAAATTTAAATACTAAATTTTTAAAATTGAATTATTAAAATTTTAAATTTTAAAATTTAAAAATTTAAATTTTAAAATTTAAAACTTTAAATTTTAAAATTTAAAAATTTAAATTTTAAAATTTAAAAATTTTAATTTGAATATTTAAAAATTTAAATTTTAAAATTTAAAAATTTAAATACTAAATTTTAAAAATTTAATTATTAAAACTTTAAATTTTAAAATTTAAAAATTTCAAAATTTAAATACTAAATTTTAAAAATTTATTTATTAAAATTTTAAATTTTAAAATTTAAAAATTTAAATACTAAATTTTAAAAATTTAATTATTAAAACTTTAAATTTTAAAATTTAAAAATTTAAATATTAAATTTTAAAAATTTGAATATTAAAACTATAAATTTTAAAATTTAAAAATTTAAATACTAAATTTTTAAAATTGAATTATTAAAATTTTAAATTTTAAAATTTAAAAATTTTAATTTGAATATTTAAAAATTTAAATTTTAAAATTTAAAAATTTAAATACTAAATTTTAAAAATTTAATTATTAAAACTTTAAATTTTAAAATTTAAAAATTTAAAAATTTAAATACTAAATTTTAAAAATTTATTTATTAAAATTTTAAATTTTAAAATTTAAAAATTTAAATACTAAATTTTAAATATTTAAATATTAAAACTTTAAATTTTAAAATTTAAAAATTTAAATATTAAATTTTAAAAATTTGAATATTAAAACTATAAATTTTAAAATTTAAAAATTTAAATACTAAATTTTTAAAATTGAATTATTAAAATTTTAAATTTTAAAATTTAAAAATTTAAATTTTAAAATTTAAAAATTTAAATTTTAAAATTTAAAAATTTAAATTTTAAAATTTAAAAATTTAAATTTTAAAATTTAAAACTTTAAATTTTAAAATTTAAAAATTTAAATTTTAAAATTTAAAAATTTTAATTTGAATATTTAAAAATTTAAATTTTAAAATTTAAAAATTTAAATACTAAATTTTAAAAATTTAATTATTAAAACTTTAAATTTTAAAATTTAAAAATTTAAAAATTTAAATACTAAATTTTAAATTATTTATTAAAATTTTAAATTTTAAAATTTAAAAATTTAAATACTAAATTTTAAAAATTTAATTATTAAAACTTTAACTTTTAAAATTTAAAAATTTAAATACCAAATTTTAAAAATTTAATTATTAAAACTTTAAATTTTAAAATTTAAATATTTAAATACTAAATTTTAAAAATTTGAATATTAAAACTTTAAATTTTAAAATTTAAAAATTTAAATTTTAAAATTTAAAAATTTAAATTTTAAAATTTAAAAATTTAAATACTAAATTTTAAAAATTTAATTTCAAAACTTTAAATTTTAAAATTTAAAAATTTAAATACTAAATTTTAATAATTTAAAAATTTAAATACTCAATTTTAAAAATTTAATTATTAAAACTTTAAATTTTAAAATTTAAAAATTTAAAAATTTAAATACTAAATATTAAAAATTTAATTATTAAAACTTTAAATTTTAAAATTTAAAAATTTAAATACTAAATTTTAAAAAGTTAATTTCAAAACTTTAAATTTTAAAATTTAAAAATTTAAATATTAAATTTTAAAAATTTGAATATTAAAACTTTAAATTTTAAAATTTAAAAATTTAAATACTAAATTTTAAATTATTTATTAAAATTTTAAATTTTAAAATTTAAAAATTTAAATACTAAATTTTAAAAATTTAATTATTAAAACTTTAACTTTTAAAATTTAAAAATTTAAATACTAAATTTTAAAAATTTAATTATTAAAACTTTAACTTTTAAAATTTAAAAATTTAAATACTAAATTTTAAAAATTTAATTATTAAAACTTTAAATTTTAAAATTTAAAAATTTAAATACTAAATTTTAAAAATTTAAATATTAAAACTTTAAATTTTAAAATTTAAAAATTTAAATACTAAATTTTAAACTTTTAATTTTTAAAACGTTAAATTTTAAAATTTAAAAATTTAAATTTTAAAATTTAAAAATTTAAATTTTAAAATTTAAAAATTTAAATACTAAATTTTAAAAAGTTAATTTCAAAACTTTAAATTTTAAAATTTAAAAATTTAAATACTAAATTTTAATAATTTAAATATTTAAATACTCAATTTTAAAAATTTAATTATTAAAACTTTAAATTTTAAAATTTAAAAATTTAAAAATTTAAATACTAAATATTAAAAATTTAATTATTAAAACTTTAAATTTTAAAATTTAAAAATTTAAATTTTAAAATTTAAAAATTTAAATTTTAAAATTTAAAAATTTAAATACTAAATTTAAAAAATTTAATTATAAAAACTTTAAATTTTAAAATTTAAAAATTTAAAAATTTAAATATTAAAACTTTAAATTTTAAAATTTAAAAATTTAAATACTAAATTTTAAACATTTAATTATTAAAACGTTAAATTTTAAAATTTAAAAATTTAAATTTTAAAATTTAAAAATTTAAATTTTAAAATTTAAAAATTTAAATTTTAAAATTTAAAAATTTAAATTTTAAAATTTAAAAATTTAAATTTGAATATTTAAAAATTTAAATTTTAAAATTTAAAAATTTAAATACTAAATTTTAAAAATTTAATTATTAAAACTTTAAATTTTAAAATTTAAAAATTTAAAAATTTAAATACTAAATTTTAAAAATTTATTTATTAAAATTTTAAATTTTAAAATTTAAAAATTTAAATACTAAATTTTAAAAATTTAATTATTAAAACTTTAAATTTTAAAATTTAAAAATTTAAAAATTTAAATACTAAATATTAAAAATTTAATTATTAAAACTTTAAATTTTAAAATTTAAAAATTTAAATTTTAAAATTTAAAAATTTAAATTTTAAAATTTAAAAATTTAAATACTAAATTTAAAAAATTTAATTATAAAAACTTTAAATTTTAAAATTTAAAAATTTAAAAATTTAAATACTAAATTTTCAAAAATTTAATTATTAAAACTTTAAATTTTAAAATTTAAAAATTTAAATACTAAATTTTAAAAATTTAAATATTAAAACTTTAAATTTTAAAATTTAAAAATTTAAATATTAAATTTTAAAAATTTGAATATTAAAACTATAAATTTTAAAATTTAAAAATTTAAATACTAAATTTTTAAAATTGAATTATTAAAATTTTAAATTTTAAAATTTAAAAATTTAAATTTTAAAATTTAAAAATTTAAATTTTAAAATTTAAAAATTTAAATTTTAAAATTTAAAAATTTAAATTTTAAAATTTAAAAATTTAAATTTTAAAATTTAAAAATTTAAATTTTAAAATTTAAAAATTTTAATTTGAATATTTAAAAATTTAAATTTTAAAATTTAAAAATTAAAATACTAAATTTTAAAAATTTAATTATTAAAACTTTAAATTTTAAAATTTAAAAATTTAAAAATTTAAATACTAAATTTTAAATTATTTATTAAAATTTTAAATTTTAAAATTTAAAAATTTAAATACTAAATTTTAAAAATTTAATTATTAAAACTTTAACTTTTAAAATTTAAAAATTTAAATACCAAATTTTAAAAATTTAATTATTAAAACTTTAAATTTTAAAATTTAAATATTTAAATACTAAATTTTAAAAATTTGAATATTAAAACTTTAAATTTTAAAATTTAAAAATTTAAATACTAAATTTTAAAAATTTAATTTCAAAACTTTAAATTTTAAAATTTAAAAATTTAAATACTAAATTTTAATAATTTAAAAATTTAAATACTCAATTTTAAAAATTTAATTATTAAAACTTTAAATTTTAAAATTTAAAAATTTAAATACTAAATATTAAAAATTTAATTATTAAAACTTTAAATTTTAAAATTTAAAAATTTAAATTTTAAAATTTAAAAATTTAAATACTAAATTTAAAAAATTTAATTATAAAAACTTTAAATTTTAAAATTTAAAAATTTAAATACTAAATTTTAATAATTTAAATATTTAAATACTCAATTTTAAAAATTTAATTATTAAAACTTTAAATTTTAAAATTTAAAAATTTAAAAATTTAAATACTAAATATTAAAAATTTAATTATTAAAACTTTAAATTTTAAAATTTAAAAATTTAAATTTTAAAATTTAAAAATTTAAATTTTAAAATTTAAAAATTTAAATACTAAATTTAAAAAATTTAATTATAAAAACTTTAAATTTTAAAAATTAAAAATTTAAAAATTTAAATATTAAAACTTTAAATTTTAAATTTTAAAAATTTAAATACTAAATTTTAAACATTTAATTATTAAAACGTTAAATTTTAAAATTTAAAAATTTAAATTTTAAAATTTAAAAATTTAAATTTTAAAATTTAAAAATTTAAATTTGAATATTTAAAAATTTAAATTTTAAAATTTAAAAATTTAAATACTAAATTTTAAAAATTTAATTATTAAAACTTTAAATTTTAAAATTTAAAAATTTAAAAATTTAAATACTAAATTTTAAAAATTTATTTATTAAAATTTTAAATTTTAAAATTTAAAAATTTAAATACTAAATTTTAAAAATTTAATTATTAAAACTTTAAATTTTAAAATTTAAAAATTTAAAAATTTAAATACTAAATATTAAAAATTTAATTATTAAAACTTTAAATTTTAAAATTTAAAAATTTAAATTTTAAAATTTAAAAATTTAAATTTTAAAATTTAAAAATTTAAATACTAAATTTAAAAAATTTAATTATAAAAACTTTAAATTTTAAAATTTAAAAATTTAAAAATTTAAATACTAAATTTTAAAAATTTAATTATTAAAACTTTAAATTTTAAAATTTAAAAATTTAAATACTAAATTTTAAAAATTTAATTATTAAAACTTTAAATTTTAAAATTTAAAAATTTAAATACTAAATTTTAAAAATTTAAATATTAAAACTTTAAATTTTAAAATTTAAAAATTTAAATACTAAATTTTAAACTTTTAATTATTAAAACGTTAAATTTTAAAATTTAAAAATTTAAATTTTAAAATTTAAAAATTTAAATTTTAAAATTTAAAAATTTAAATACTAAATTTTAAAAAGTTAATTTCAAAACTTTAAATTTTAAAATTTAAAAATTTAAATACTAAATTTTAATAATTTAAATATTTAAATACTCAATTTTAAAAATTTAATTATTAAAACTTTAAATTTTAAAATTTAAAAATTTAAAAATTTAAATACTAAATATTAAAAATTTAATTAATAAAACTTTAAATTTTAAAATTTAAAAATTTAAATTTTAAAATTTAAAAATTTAAATTTTAAAATTTAAAAATTTAAACTTTAAAATTTAAAAATTTAAATTTTAAAATTTAAAAATTTAAATTTGAATATTTAAAAATTTAAATTTTAAAATTTAAAAATTTAAATACTAAATTTTAAAAATTTAATTATTAAAACTTTAAATTTTAAAATTTAAAAATTTAAAAATTTAAATACTAAATTTTAAAAATTTATTTATTAAAATTTTAAATTTTAAAATTTAAAAATTTAAATAATAAATTTTAAAAATTTAATTATTAAAACTTTAAATTTTAAAATTTAAAAATTTAAAAATTTAAATACTAAATATTAAAAATTTAATTATTAAAACTTTAAATTTTAAAATTTAAAAATTTAAATTTTAAAATTTAAAAATTTAAATTTTAAAATTTAAAAATTTAAATACTAAATTTAAAAAATTTAATTATAAAAGCTTTAAATTTTAAAAATTAAAAATTTAAAAATTTAAATATTAAAACTTTAAATTTTAAAATTTAAAAATTTAAATACTAAATTTTAAACATTTAATTATTAAAACGTTAAATTTTAAAATTTAAAAATTTAAATTTTAAAATTTAAAAATTTAAATTTTAAAATTTAAAAATTTAAATTTTAAAATTTAAAAATTTAAATTTTAAAATTTAAAAATTTAAATTTTAAAATTTAAAAATTTAAATTTGAATATTTAAAAATTTAAATTTTAAAATTTAAAAATTTAAATACTAAATTTTAAAAATTTAATTATTAAAACTTTAAATTTTAAAATTTAAAAATTTAAAAATTTAAATACTAAATTTTAAAAATTTATTTATTAAAATTTTAAATTTTAAAATTTAAAAATTTAAATACTAAATTTTAAAAATTTAATTATTAAAACTTTAAATTTTAAAATTTAAAAATTTAAAAATTTAAATACTAAATATTAAAAATTTAATTATTAAAACTTTAAATTTTAAAATTTAAAAATTTAAATTTTAAAATTTAAAAATTTAAATTTTAAAATTTAAAAATTTAAATACTAAATTTAAAAAATTTAATTATAAAAACTTTAAATTTTAAAATTTAAAAATTTAAAAATTTAAATACTAAATTTTAAAAATTTAATTATTAAAACTTTAAATTTTAAAATTTAAAAATTTAAATACTAAATTTTAAATATTTAAATATTGAAACTTTAAATTTTAAAATTTAAAAATTTAAATATTAAATTTTAAAAATTTGAATATTAATACTATAAATTTTAAAATTTAAAAATTTAAATACTAAATTTTTAAAATTGAATTATTAAAATTTTAAATTTTAAAATTTAAAAATTTAAATTTTAAAATTTAAAACTTTAAATTTTAAAATTTAAAAATTTAAATTTTAAAATTTAAAAATTTTAATTTGAATATTTAAAAATTTAAATTTTAAAATTTAAAAATTTAAATACTAAATTTTAAAAATTTAATTATTAAAACTTTAAATTTTAAAATTTAAAAATTTCAAAATTTAAATACTAAATTTTAAAAATTTATTTATTAAAATTTTAAATTTTAAAATTTAAAAATTTAAATACTAAATTTTAAAAATTTAATTATTAAAACTTTAAATTTTAAAATTTAAAAATTTAAATATTAAATTTTAAAAATTTGAATATTAAAACTATAAATTTTAAAATTTAAAAATTTAAATACTAAATTTTTAAAATTGAATTATTAAAATTTTAAATTTTAAAATTTAAAAATTTTAATTTGAATATTTAAAAATTTAAATTTTAAAATTTAAAAATTTAAATACTAAATTTTAAAAATTTAATTATTAAAACTTTAAATTTTAAAATTTAAAAATTTAAAAATTTAAATACTAAATTTTAAAAATTTATTTATTAAAATTTTAAATTTTAAAATTTAAAAATTTAAATACTAAATTTTAAATATTTAAATATTAAAACTTTAAATTTTAAAATTTAAAAATTTAAATATTAAATTTTAAAAATTTGAATATTAAAACTATAAATTTTAAAATTTAAAAATTTAAATACTAAATTTTTAAAATTGAATTATTAAAATTTTAAATTTTAAAATTTAAAAATTTAAATTTTAAAATTTAAAAATTTAAATTTTAAAATTTAAAAATTTAAATTTTAAAATTTAAAAATTTAAATTTTAAAATTTAAAACTTTAAATTTTAAAATTTAAAAATTTAAATTTTAAAATTTAAAAATTTTAATTTGAATATTTAAAAATTTAAATTTTAAAATTTAAAAATTTAAATACTAAATTTTAAAAATTTAATTATTAAAACTTTAAATTTTAAAATTTAAAAATTTAAAAATTTAAATACTAAATTTTAAATTATTTATTAAAATTTTAAATTTTAAAATTTAAAAATTTAAATACTAAATTTTAAAAATTTAATTATTAAAACTTTAACTTTTAAAATTTAAAAATTTAAATACCAAATTTTAAAAATTTAATTATTAAAACTTTAAATTTTAAAATTTAAATATTTAAATACTAAATTTTAAAAATTTGAATATTAAAACTTTAAATTTTAAAATTTAAAAATTTAAATTTTAAAATTTAAAAATTTAAATTTTAAAATTTAAAAATTTAAATACTAAATTTTAAAAATTTAATTTCAAAACTTTAAATTTTAAAATTTAAAAATTTAAATACTAAATTTTAATAATTTAAAAATTTAAATACTCAATTTTAAAAATTTAATTATTAAAACTTTAAATTTTAAAATTTAAAAATTTAAAAATTTAAATACTAAATATTAAAAATTTAATTATTAAAACTTTAAATTTTAAAATTTAAAAATTTAAATACTAAATTTTAAAAAGTTAATTTCAAAACTTTAAATTTTAAAATTTAAAAATTTAAATATTAAATTTTAAAAATTTGAATATTAAAACTTTAAATTTTAAAATTTAAAAATTTAAATACTAAATTTTAAATTATTTATTAAAATTTTAAATTTTAAAATTTAAAAATTTAAATACTAAATTTTAAAAATTTAATTATTAAAACTTTAACTTTTAAAATTTAAAAATTTAAATACTAAATTTTAAAAATTTAATTATTAAAACTTTAACTTTTAAAATTTAAAAATTTAAATACTAAATTTTAAAAATTTAATTATTAAAACTTTAAATTTTAAAATTTAAAAATTTAAATACTAAATTTTAAAAATTTAAATATTAAAACTTTAAATTTTAAAATTTAAAAATTTAAATACTAAATTTTAAACTTTTAATTTTTAAAACGTTAAATTTTAAAATTTAAAAATTTAAATTTTAAAATTTAAAAATTTAAATTTTAAAATTTAAAAATTTAAATACTAAATTTTAAAAAGTTAATTTCAAAACTTTAAATTTTAAAATTTAAAAATTTAAATACTAAATTTTAATAATTTAAATATTTAAATACTCAATTTTAAAAATTTAATTATTAAAACTTTAAATTTTAAAATTTAAAAATTTAAAAATTTAAATACTAAATATTAAAAATTTAATTATTAAAACTTTAAATTTTAAAATTTAAAAATTTAAATTTTAAAATTTAAAAATTTAAATTTTAAAATTTAAAAATTTAAATACTAAATTTAAAAAATTTAATTATAAAAACTTTAAATTTTAAAATTTAAAAATTTAAAAATTTAAATATTAAAACTTTAAATTTTAAAATTTAAAAATTTAAATACTAAATTTTAAACATTTAATTATTAAAACGTTAAATTTTAAAATTTAAAAATTTAAATTTTAAAATTTAAAAATTTAAATTTTAAAATTTAAAAATTTAAATTTTAAAATTTAAAAATTTAAATTTTAAAATTTAAAAATTTAAATTTGAATATTTAAAAATTTAAATTTTAAAATTTAAAAATTTAAATACTAAATTTTAAAAATTTAATTATTAAAACTTTAAATTTTAAAATTTAAAAATTTAAAAATTTAAATACTAAATTTTAAAAATTTATTTATTAAAATTTTAAATTTTAAAATTTAAAAATTTAAATACTAAATTTTAAAAATTTAATTATTAAAACTTTAAATTTTAAAATTTAAAAATTTAAAAATTTAAATACTAAATATTAAAAATTTAATTATTAAAACTTTAAATTTTAAAATTTAAAAATTTAAATTTTAAAATTTAAAAATTTAAATTTTAAAATTTAAAAATTTAAATACTAAATTTAAAAAATTTAATTATAAAAACTTTAAATTTTAAAATTTAAAAATTTAAAAATTTAAATACTAAATTTTCAAAAATTTAATTATTAAAACTTTAAATTTTAAAATTTAAAAATTTAAATACTAAATTTTAAAAATTTAAATATTAAAACTTTAAATTTTAAAATTTAAAAATTTAAATATTAAATTTTAAAAATTTGAATATTAAAACTATAAATTTTAAAATTTAAAAATTTAAATACTAAATTTTTAAAATTGAATTATTAAAATTTTAAATTTTAAAATTTAAAAATTTAAATTTTAAAATTTAAAAATTTAAATTTTAAAATTTAAAAATTTAAATTTTAAAATTTAAAAATTTAAATTTTAAAATTTAAAAATTTAAATTTTAAAATTTAAAAATTTAAATTTTAAAATTTAAAAATTTTAATTTGAATATTTAAAAATTTAAATTTTAAAATTTAAAAATTAAAATACTAAATTTTAAAAATTTAATTATTAAAACTTTAAATTTTAAAATTTAAAAATTTAAAAATTTAAATACTAAATTTTAAATTATTTATTAAAATTTTAAATTTTAAAATTTAAAAATTTAAATACTAAATTTTAAAAATTTAATTATTAAAACTTTAACTTTTAAAATTTAAAAATTTAAATACCAAATTTTAAAAATTTAATTATTAAAACTTTAAATTTTAAAATTTAAATATTTAAATACTAAATTTTAAAAATTTGAATATTAAAACTTTAAATTTTAAAATTTAAAAATTTAAATACTAAATTTTAAAAATTTAATTTCAAAACTTTAAATTTTAAAATTTAAAAATTTAAATACTAAATTTTAATAATTTAAAAATTTAAATACTCAATTTTAAAAATTTAATTATTAAAACTTTAAATTTTAAAATTTAAAAATTTAAATACTAAATATTAAAAATTTAATTATTAAAACTTTAAATTTTAAAATTTAAAAATTTAAATTTTAAAATTTAAAAATTTAAATACTAAATTTAAAAAATTTAATTATAAAAACTTTAAATTTTAAAATTTAAAAATTTAAATACTAAATTTTAATAATTTAAATATTTAAATACTCAATTTTAAAAATTTAATTATTAAAACTTTAAATTTTAAAATTTAAAAATTTAAAAATTTAAATACTAAATATTAAAAATTTAATTATTAAAACTTTAAATTTTAAAATTTAAAAATTTAAATTTTAAAATTTAAAAATTTAAATTTTAAAATTTAAAAATTTAAATACTAAATTTAAAAAATTTAATTATAAAAACTTTAAATTTTAAAAATTAAAAATTTAAAAATTTAAATATTAAAACTTTAAATTTTAAATTTTAAAAATTTAAATACTAAATTTTAAACATTTAATTATTAAAACGTTAAATTTTAAAATTTAAAAATTTAAATTTTAAAATTTAAAAATTTAAATTTTAAAATTTAAAAATTTAAATTTGAATATTTAAAAATTTAAATTTTAAAATTTAAAAATTTAAATACTAAATTTTAAAAATTTAATTATTAAAACTTTAAATTTTAAAATTTAAAAATTTAAAAATTTAAATACTAAATTTTAAAAATTTATTTATTAAAATTTTAAATTTTAAAATTTAAAAATTTAAATACTAAATTTTAAAAATTTAATTATTAAAACTTTAAATTTTAAAATTTAAAAATTTAAAAATTTAAATACTAAATATTAAAAATTTAATTATTAAAACTTTAAATTTTAAAATTTAAAAATTTAAATTTTAAAATTTAAAAATTTAAATTTTAAAATTTAAAAATTTAAATACTAAATTTAAAAAATTTAATTATAAAAACTTTAAATTTTAAAATTTAAAAATTTAAAAATTTAAATACTAAATTTTAAAAATTTAATTATTAAAACTTTAAATTTTAAAATTTAAAAATTTAAATACTAAATTTTAAAAATTTAATTATTAAAACTTTAAATTTTAAAATTTAAAAATTTAAATACTAAATTTTAAAAATTTAAATATTAAAACTTTAAATTTTAAAATTTAAAAATTTAAATACTAAATTTTAAACTTTTAATTATTAAAACGTTAAATTTTAAAATTTAAAAATTTAAATTTTAAAATTTAAAAATTTAAATTTTAAAATTTAAAAATTTAAATACTAAATTTTAAAAAGTTAATTTCAAAACTTTAAATTTTAAAATTTAAAAATTTAAATACTAAATTTTAATAATTTAAATATTTAAATACTCAATTTTAAAAATTTAATTATTAAAACTTTAAATTTTAAAATTTAAAAATTTAAAAATTTAAATACTAAATATCAAAAATTTAATTAATAAAACTTTAAATTTTAAAATTTAAAAATTTAAATTTTAAAATTTAAAAATTTAAATTTTAAAATTTAAAAATTTAAATACTAAATTTAAAAAATTTAATTATAAAAACTTTAAATTTTAAAATTTAAAAATTTAAAAATTTAAATATTAAAACTTTAAATTTTAAAATTTAAAAATTTAAATACTAAATTTTAAACATTTAATTATTAAAACGTTAAATTTTAAAATTTAAAAATTTAAATTTTAAAATTTAAAAATTTAAATTTTAAAATTTAAAAATTTAAATTTTAAAATTTAAAAATTTAAATTTTAAAATTTAAAAATTTAAATTTGAATATTTAAAAATTTAAATTTTAAAATTTAAAAATTTAAATACTAAATTTTAAAAATTTAATTATTAAAACTTTAAATTTTAAAATTTAAAAATTTAAAAATTTAAATACTAAATTTTAAAAATTTATTTATTAAAATTTTAAATTTTAAAATTTAAAAATTTAAATAATAAATTTTAAAAATTTAATTATTAAAACTTTAAATTTTAAAATTTAAAAATTTAAAAATTTAAATACTAAATATTAAAAATTTAATTATTAAAACTTTAAATTTTAAAATTTAAAAATTTAAATTTTAAAATTTAAAAATTTAAATTTTAAAATTTAAAAATTTAAATACTAAATTTAAAAAATTTAATTATAAAAGCTTTAAATTTTAAAAATTAAAAATTTAAAAATTTAAATATTAAAACTTTAAATTTTAAAATTTAAAAATTTAAATACTAAATTTTAAACATTTAATTATTAAAACGTTAAATTTTAAAATTTAAAAATTTAAATTTTAAAATTTAAAAATTTAAATTTTAAAATTTAAAAATTTAAATTTTAAAATTTAAAAATTTAAATTTTAAAATTTAAAAATTTAAATTTTAAAATTTAAAAATTTAAATTTGAATATTTAAAAATTTAAATTTTAAAATTTAAAAATTTAAATACTAAATTTTAAAAATTTAATTATTAAAACTTTAAATTTTAAAATTTAAAAATTTAAAAATTTAAATACTAAATTTTAAAAATTTATTTATTAAAATTTTAAATTTTAAAATTTAAAAATTTAAATACTAAATTTTAAAAATTTAATTATTAAAACTTTAAATTTTAAAATTTAAAAATTTAAAAATTTAAATACTAAATATTAAAAATTTAATTATTAAAACTTTAAATTTTAAAATTTAAAAATTTAAATTTTAAAATTTAAAAATTTAAATTTTAAAATTTAAAAATTTAAATACTAAATTTAAAAAATTTAATTATAAAAACTTTAAATTTTAAAATTTAAAAATTTTAAAATTTAAATACTAAATTTTAAAAATTTAATTATTAAAACTTTAAATTTTAAAATTTAAAAATTTAAATACTAAATTTTAAATATTTAAATATTGAAACTTTAAATTTTAAAATTTAAAAATTTAAATATTAAATTTTAAAAATTTGAATATTAAAACTATAAATTTTAAAATTTAAAAATTTAAATACTAAATTTTTAAAATTGAATTATTAAAATTTTAAATTTTAAAATTTAAAAATTTAAATTTTAAAATTTAAAACTTTAAATTTTAAAATTTAAAAATTTAAATTTTAAAATTTAAAAATTTTAATTTGAATATTTAAAAATTTAAATTTTAAAATTTAAAAATTTAAATACTAAATTTTAAAAATTTAATTATTAAAACTTTAAATTTTAAAATTTAAAAATTTCAAAATTTAAATACTAAATTTTAAAAATTTATTTATTAAAATTTTAAATTTTAAAATTTAAAAATTTAAATACTAAATTTTAAAAATTTAATTATTAAAACTTTAAATTTTAAAATTTAAAAATTTAAATATTAAATTTTAAAAATTTGAATATTAAAACTATAAATTTTAAAATTTAAAAATTTAAATACTAAATTTTTAAAATTGAATTATTAAAATTTTAAATTTTAAAATTTAAAAATTTTAATTTGAATATTTAAAAATTTAAATTTTAAAATTTAAAAATTTAAATACTAAATTTTAAAAATTTAATTATTAAAACTTTAAATTTTAAAATTTAAAAATTTAAAAATTTAAATACTAAATTTTAAAAATTTATTTATTAAAATTTTAAATTTTAAAATTTAAAAATTTAAATACTAAATTTTAAATATTTAAATATTAAAACTTTAAATTTTAAAATTTAAAAATTTAAATATTAAATTTTAAAAATTTGAATATTAAAACTATAAATTTTAAAATTTAAAAATTTAAATACTAAATTTTTAAAATTGAATTATTAAAATTTTAAATTTTAAAATTTAAAAATTTAAATTTTAAAATTTAAAAATTTAAATTTTAAAATTTAAAAATTTAAATTTTAAAATTTAAAAATTTAAATTTTAAAATTTAAAACTTTAAATTTTAAAATTTAAAAATTTAAATTTTAAAATTTAAAAATTTTAATTTGAATATTTAAAAATATAAATTTTAAAATTTAAAAATTTAAATACTAAATTTTAAAAATTTAATTATTAAAACTTTAAATTTTAAAATTTAAAAATTTAAAAATTTAAATACTAAATTTTAAATTATTTATTAAAATTTTAAATTTTAAAATTTAAAAATTTAAATACTAAATTTTAAAAATTTAATTATTAAAACTTTAACTTTTAAAATTTAAAAATTTAAATACCAAATTTTAAAAATTTAATTATTAAAACTTTAAATTTTAAAATTTAAATATTTAAATACTAAATTTTAAAAATTTGAATATTAAAACTTTAAATTTTAAAATTTAAAAATTTAAATTTTAAAATTTAAAAATTTAAATTTTAAAATTTAAAAATTTAAATACTAAATTTTAAAAATTTAATTTCAAAACTTTAAATTTTAAAATTTAAAAATTTAAATACTAAATTTTAATAATTTAAAAATTTAAATACTAAATATTAAAAATTTAATTATTAAAACTTTAAATTTTAAAATTTAAAAATTTAAATACTAAATTTTAAAATTTAAAAATTTAAATATTAAATTTTAAAAATTTGAATATTAAAACTTTAAATTTTAAAATTTAAAAATTTAAATACCAAATTTTAAATTATTTATTAAAATTTTAAATTTTAAAATTTAAAAATTTAAATACTAAATTTTAAAAATTTAATTATTAAAACTTTAACTTTTAAAATTTAAAAATTTAAATACTAAATTTTAAAAATTTAATTATTAAAACTTTAACTTTTAAAATTTAAAAATTTAAATACTAAATTTTAAAAATTTAATTATTAAAACTTTAAATTTTAAAATTTAAAAATTTAAATACTAAATTTTAAAAATTTAAATATTAAAACTTTAAATTTTAAAATTTAAAAATTTAAATACTAAATTTTAAACTTTTAATTATTAAAACGTTAAATTTTAAAATTTAAAAATTTAAATTTTAAAATTTAAAAATTTAAATTTTAAAATTTAAAAATTTAAATACTAAATTTTAAAAAGTTAATTTCAAAACTTTAAATTTTAAAATTTAAAAATTTAAATACTAAATTTTAATAATTTAAATATTTAAATACTCAATTTTAAAAATTTAATTATTAAAACTTTAAATTTTAAAATTTAAAAATTTAAAAATTTAAATACTAAATATTAAAAATTTAATTATTAAAACTTTAAATTTTAAAATTTAAAAATTTAAATTTTAAAATTTAAAAATTTAAATTTTAAAATTTAAAAATTTAAATACTAAATTTAAAAAATTTAATTATAAAAACTTTAAATTTTAAAATTTAAAAATTTAAAAATTTAAATATTAAAACTTTAAATTTTAAAATTTAAAAATTTAAATACTAAATTTTAAACATTTAACTATTAAAACGTTAAATTTTAAAATTTAAAAATTTAAATTTTAAAATTTAAAAATTTAAATTTTAAAATTTAAAAATTTAAATTTTAAAATTTAAAAATTTAAATTTTAAAATTTAAAAATTTAAATTTGAATATTTAAAAATTTAAATTTTAAAATTTAAAAATTTAAATACTAAATTTTAAAAATTTAATTATTAAAACTTTAAATTTTAAAATTTAAAAATTTAAAAATTTAAATACTAAATTTTAAAAATTTATTTATTAAAATTTTAAATTTTAAAATTTAAAAATTTAAATACTAAATTTTAAAAATTTAATTATTAAAACTTTAAATTTTAAAATTTAAAAATTTAAAAATTTAAATTTTAAAATTTAAAAATTTAAATTTTAAAATTTAAAAATTTAAATACTAAATTTAAAAAATTTAATTATAAAAACTTTAAATTTTAAAATTTAAAAATTTAAAAATTTAAATACTAAATTTTCAAAAATTTAATTATTAAAACTTTAAATTTTAAAATTTAAAAATTTAAATACTAAATTTTAAAAATTTAAATATTAAAACTTTAAATTTTAAAATTTAAAAATTTAAATATTAAATTTTAAAAATTTGAATATTAAAACTATAAATTTTAAAATTTAAAAATTTAAATACTAAATTGTTAAAATTGAATTATTAAAATTTTAAATTTTAAAATTTAAAAATTTAAATTTTAAAATTTAAAAATTTAAATTTTAAAATTTAAAAATTTAAATTTTAAAATTTAAAAATTTAAATTTTAAAATTTAAAAATTTAAATTTTAAAATTTAAAAATTTAAATTTTAAAATTTAAAAATTTTAATTTGAATATTTAAAAATTTAAATTTTAAAATTTAAAAATTAAAATACTAAATTTTAAAAATTTAATTATTAAAACTTTAAATTTTAAAATTTAAAAATTTAAAAATTTAAATACTAAATTTTAAATTATTTATTAAAATTTTAAATTTTAAAATTTAAAAATTTAAATACTAAATTTTAAAAATTTAATTATTAAAACTTTAACTTTTAAAATTTAAAAATTTAAATACCAAATTTTAAAAATTTAATTATTAAAACTTTAAATTTTAAAATTTAAATATTTAAATACTAAATTTTAAAAATTTGAATATTAAAACTTTAAATTTTAAAATTTAAAAATTTAAATACTAAATTTTAAAAATTTAATTTCAAAACTTTAAATTTTAAAATTTAAAAATTTAAATACTAAATTTTAATAATTTAAAAATTTAAATACTCAATTTTAAAAATTTAATTATTAAAACTTTAAATTTTAAAATTTAAAAATTTAAAAATTTAAATACTAAATATTAAAAATTTAATTATTAAAACTTTAAATTTTAAAATTTAAAAATTTAAATTTTAAAATTTAAAAATTTAAATACTAAATTTAAAAAATTTAATTATAAAAACTTTAAATTTTAAAATTTAAAAATTTAAATACTAAATTTTAATAATTTAAATATTTAAATACTCAATTTTAAAAATTTAATTATTAAAACTTTAAATTTTAAATTTTAAAAATTTAAAAATTTAAATACTAAATATTAAAAATTTAATTATTAAAACTTTAAATTTTAAAATTTAAAAATTTAAATTTTAAAATTTAAAAATTTAAATTTTAAAATTTAAAAATTTAAATACTAAATTTAAAAAATTTAATTATAAAAACTTTAAATTTTAAAAATTAAAAATTTAAAAATTTAAATATTAAAACTTTAAATTTTAAATTTTAAAAATTTAAATACTAAATTTTAAACATTTAATTATTAAAACGTTAAATTTTAAAATTTAAAAATTTAAATTTTAAAATTTAAAAATTTAAATTTTAAAATTTAAAAATTTAAATTTGAATATTTAAAAATTTAAATTTTAAAATTTAAAAATTTAAATACTAAATTTTAAAAATTTAATTATTAAAACTTTAAATTTTAAAATTTAAAAATTTAAAAATTTAAATACTAAATTTTAAAAATTTATTTATTAAAATTTTAAATTTTAAAATTTAAAAATTTAAATACTAAATTTTAAAAATTTAATTATTAAAACTTTAAATTTTAAAATTTAAAAATTTAAAAATTTAAATACTAAATATTAAAAATTTAATTATTAAAACTTTAAATTTTAAAATTTAAAAATTTAAATTTTAAAATTTAAAAATTTAAATTTTAAAATTTAAAAATTTAAATACTAAATTTAAAAAATTTAATTATAAAAACTTTAAATTTTAAAATTTAAAAATTTAAAAATTTAAATACTAAATTTTAAAAATTTAATTATTAAAACTTTAAATTTTAAAATTTAAAAATTTAAATACTAAATTTTAAATATTTAAATATTAAAACTTTAAATTTTAAAATTTAAAAATTTAAATATTAAATTTTAAAAATTTGAATATTAAAACTATAAATTTTAAAATTTAAAAATTTAAATACTAAATTTTTAAAATTGAATTATTAAAATTTTAACTTTTAAAATTTAAAAATTTAAATACTAAATTTTAAAAATTTAATTATTAAAACTTTAACTTTTAAAATTTAAAAATTTAAATACTAAATTTTAAAAGTTTAATTATTAAAACTTTAACTTTTAAAATTTAAAAATTTAAATACTAAATTTTAAAAATTTAATTATTAAAACTTTAAATTTTAAAATTTAAAAATTTAAATACTAAATTTTAAAAATTTAAATATTAAAACTTTAAATTTTAAAATTTAAAAATTTAAAAATTTAAATACTAAATATTAAAAATTTAATTATTAAAACTTTAAATTTTAAAATTTAAAAATTTAAATTTTAAAATTTAAAAATTTAAATTTTAAAATTTAAAAATTTAAATACTAAATTTAAAAATTTAAATTTTAAAATTTAAAAATTTAAATTTTAAAATTTAAAAATTTAAATACTAAATTTAAAAAATTTAATTATAAAAACTTTAAATTTTAAAAATTAAAAATTTAAAAATTTAAATATTAAAACTTTAAATTTTAAAATTTAAAAATTTAAATACTAAATTTTAAACATTTAATTATTAAAACGTTAAATTTTAAAATTTAAAAATTTAAATTTTAAAATTTAAAAATTTAAATTTTAAAATTTAAAAATTTAAATTTGAATATTTAAAAATTTAAATTTTAAAATTTAAAAATTTAAATACTAAATTTTAAAAATTTAATTATTAAAACTTTAAATTTTAAAATTTAAAAATTTAAAAATTTAAATACTAAATTTTAAAAATTTATTTATTAAAATTTTAAATTTTAAAATTTAAAAATTTAAATACTAAATTTTAAAAATTTAATTATTAAAACTTTAAATTTTAAAATTTAAAAATTTAAAAATTTAAATACTAAATATTAAAAATTTAATTATTAAAACTTTAAATTTTAAAATTTAAAAATTTAAATTTTAAAATTTAAAAATTTAAATTTTAAAATTTAAAAATTTAAATACTAAATTTAAAAAATTTAATTATAAAAACTAAATTTTAATTTAGTTAGTTTAATTTAATTTATAAATTTTAAAATTTAAAAATTTAAAAATTTAAATACTAAATTTTAAAAATTTAATTATTAAAACTTTAAATTTTAAAATTTAAAAATTTAAATACTAAATTTTAAATATTTAAATATTAAAACTTTAAATTTTAAAATTTAAAAATTTAAATATTAAATTTTAAAAATTTGAATATTAAAACTATAAATTTTAAAATTTAAAAATTTAAATACTAAATTTTTAAAATTGAATTATTAAAATTTTAACTTTTAAAATTTAAAAATTTAAATACTAAATTTTAAAAATTTAATTATTAAAACTTTAACTTTTAAAATTTAAAAATTTAAATACTAAATTTTAAAAGTTTAATTATTAAAACTTTAACCTTTAAAATTTAAAAATTTAAATACTAAATTTTAAAAATTTAATTATTAAAACTTTAAATTTTAAAATTTAAAAATTTAAATACTAAATTTTAAAAATTTAAATATTAAAACTTTAAATTTTAAAATTTAAAAATTTAAATACTAAATTTTAAACTTTTAATTATTAAAACGTTAAATTTTAAAATTTAAAAATTTAAATTTTAAAATTTAAAAATTTAAATTTTAAAATTTAAAAATTTAAATACTAAATTTTAAAAAGTTAATTTCAAAACTTTAAATTTTAAAATTTAAAAATTTAAATACTAAATTTTAATAATTTAAATATTTAAATACTCAATTTTAAAAATTTAATTATTAAAACTTTAAATTTTAAAATTTAAAAATTTAAAAATTTAAATACTAAATATTAAAAATTTAATTATTAAAACTTTAAATTTTAAAATTTAAAAATTTAAATTTTAAAATTTAAAAATTTAAATTTTAAAATTTAAAAATTTAAATTTTAAAATTTAAAAATTTAAATACTAAATTTAAAAAATTTAATTATAAAAACTTTAAATTTTAAAATTTAAAAATTTAAAAATTTAAATATTAAAACTTTAAATTTTAAAATTTAAAAATTTAAATACTAAATTTTAAACATTTAATTATTAAAACGTTAAATTTTAAAATTTAAAAATTTAAATTTTAAAATTTAAAAATTTAAATTTTAAAATTTAAAAATTTAAATTTTAAAATTTAAAAATTTAAATTTTAAAATTTAAAAATTTAAATTTGAATATTTAAAAATTTAAATTTTAAAATTTAAAAATTTAAATACTAAATTTTAAAAATTTAATTATTAAAACTTTAAATTTTAAAATTTAAAAATTTAAAAATTTAAATACTAAATTTTAAAAATTTATTTATTAAAATTTTAAATTTTAAAATTTAAAAATTTAAATAATAAATTTTAAAAATTTAATTATTAAAACTTTAAATTTTAAAATTTAAAAATTTAAAAATTTAAATACTAAATATTAAAAATTTAATTATTAAAACTTTAAATTTTAAAATTTAAAAATTTAAATTTTAAAATTTAAAAATTTAAATTTTAAAATTTAAAAATTTAAATACTAAATTTAAAAAATTTAATTATAAAAGCTTTAAATTTTAAAAATTAAAAATTTAAAAATTTAAATATTAAAACTTTAAATTTTAAAATTTAAAAATTTAAATACTAAATTTTAAACATTTAATTATTAAAACGTTAAATTTTAAAATTTAAAAATTTAAATTTTAAAATTTAAAAATTTAAATTTTAAAATTTAAAAATTTAAATTTTAAAATTTAAAAATTTAAATTTTAAAATTTAAAAATTTAAATTTTAAAATTTAAAAATTTAAATTTTAAAATTTAAAAATTTAAATTTGAATATTTAAAAATTTAAATTTTAAAATTTAAAAATTTAAATACTAAATTTTAAAAATTTAATTATTAAAACTTTAAATTTTAAAATTTAAAAATTTAATTACTAAATTTTAAAAATTTATTTATTAAAATTTTAAATTTTAAAATTTAAAAATTTAAATACTAAATTTTAAAAATTTAATTATTAAAACTTTAAATTTTAAAATTTAAAAATTTAAAAATTTAAATACTAAATATTAAAAATTTAATTATTAAAACTTTAAATTTTAAAATTTAAAAATTTAAATTTTAAAATTTAAAAATTTAAATTTTAAAATTTAAAAATTTAAATACTAAATTTAAAAAATTTAATTATAAAAACTTTAAATTTTAAAATTTAAAAATTTAAAAATTTAAATACTAAATTTTAAAAATTTAATTATTAAAACTTTAAATTTTAAAATTTAAAAATTTAAATACTAAATTTTAAATATTTAAATATTAAAACTTTAAATTTTAAAATTTAAAAATTTAAATATTAAATTTTAAAAATTTGAATATTAAAACTATAAATTTTAAAATTTAAAAATTTAAATACTAAATTTTTAAAATTGAATTATTAAAATTTTAACTTTTAAAATTTAAAAATTTAAATACTAAATTTTAAAAATTTAATTATTAAAAATTTAACTTTTGAAATTTAAAAATTTAAATACTAAATTTTAAAAGTTTAATTATTAAAACTTTAACTTTTAAAATTTAAAAATTTAAATACTAAATTTTAAAAATTTAATTATTAAAACTTTAAATTTTAAAATTTAAAAATTTAAATATTAAATTTTAAAAATTTAAATATTAAAACTTTAAATTTTAAAATTTAAAAATTTAAATACTAAATTTTAAACTTTTAATTATTAAAACGTTAAATTTTAAAATTTAAAAATTTAAATTTTAAAATTTAAAAATTTAAATTTTAAAATTTAAAAATTTAAATACTAAATTTTAAAAAGTTAATTTCAAAACTTTAAATTTTAAAATTTAAAAATTTAAATACTAAATTTTAAAAATTTAATTATTAAAACTTTAAATTTTAAAATTTAAAAATTTAAAAATTTAAATACTAAATATTAAAAATTTAATTATTAAAACTTTAAATTTTAAAATTTAAAAATTTAAATTTTAAAATTTAAAAATTTAAATTTTAAAATTTAAAAATTTAAATACTAAATTTAAAAAATTTAATTATAAAAACTTTAAATTTTAAAATTTAAAAATTTAAAAATTTAAATATTAAAACTTTAAATTTTAAAATTTAAAAATTTAAATACTAAATTTTAAACATTTAATTATTAAAACGTTAAATTTTAAAATTTAAAAATTTAAATTTTAAAATTTAAAAATTTAAATTTTAAAATTTAAAAATTTAAATTTTAAAATTTAAAAATTTAAATTTTAAAATTTAAAAATTTAAATTTGAATATTTAAAAATTTAAATTTTAAAATTTAAAAATTTAAATACTAAATTTTAAAAATTTATTTATTAAAATTTTAAATTTTAAAATTTAAAAATTTAAATACTAAATTTTAAAAATTTAATTATTAAAACTTTAAATTTTAAAATTTAAAAATTTAAAAATTTAAATACTAAATATTAAAAATTTAATTATTAAAACTTTAAATTTTAAAATTTAAAAATTTAAATTTTAAAATTTAAAAATTTAAATTTTAAAATTTAAAAATTTAAATACTAAATTTAAAAAATTTAATTATAAAAACTTTAAATTTTAAAATTTAAAAATTTAAAAATTTAAATACTAAATTTTCAAAAATTTAATTATTAAAACTTTAAATTTTAAAATTTAATAATTTAAATACTAAATTTTAAAAATTTAAATATTAAAACTTTAAATTTTAAAATTTAAAAATTTAAAAATTTAAATACTAAATTTTAAATTATTTATTAAAATTTTAAATTTTAAAATTTAAAAATTTAAATACTAAATTTTAAAAATTTAATTATTAAAACTTTAACTTTTAAAATTTAAAAATTTAAATACCAAATTTTAAAAATTTAATTATTAAAACTTTAAATTTTAAAATTTAAAAATTTAAAAATTTAAATACTAAATTTTAAATTATTTATTAAAATTTTAAATTTTAAAATTTAAAAATTTAAATACTAAATTTTAAAAATTTAATTATTAAAACTTTAACTTTTAAAATTTAAAAATTTAAATACCAAATTTTAAAAATTTAATTATTAAAACTTTAAATTTTAAAATTTAAATATTTAAATACTAAATTTTAAAAATTTGAATATTAAAACTTTAAATTTTAAAATTTAAAAATTTAAATTTTAAAATTTAAAAATTTAAATACTAAATTTAAAAAATTTAATTATAAAAACTTTAAATTTTAAAATTTAAAAATTTAAATACTAAATTTTAATAATTTAAATATTTAAATACCCAATTTTAAAAATTTAATTATTAAAACTTTAAATTTTAAAATTTAAAAATTTAAAAATTTAAATACTAAATATTAAAAATTTAATTATTAAAACTTTAAATTTTAAAATTTAAAAATTTAAATTTTAAAATTTAAAAATTAAAATACTAAATTTTAAAAATTTAATTATTAAAACTTTAAATTTTAAAATTTAAAAATTTAAAAATTTAAATACTAAATTTTAAATTATTTATTAAAATTTTAAATTTTAAAATTTAAAAATTTAAATACTAAATTTTAAAAATTTAATTATTAAAACTTTAAATTTTAAAATTTAAAAATTTAAAAATTTAAATACTAAATATTAAAAATTTAATTATTAAAACTTTAAATTTTAAAATTTAAAAATTTAAATTTTAAAATTTAAAAATTTAAATTTTAAAATTTAAAAATTTAAATACTAAATTTAAAAAATTTAATTATAAAAACTTTAAATTTTAAAATTTAAAAATTTAAAAATTTAAAAATTTAAATACTAAATTTTAAAAATTTAATTATTAAAACTTTAAATTTTAAAATTTAAAAATTTAAATACTAAATTTTAAATATTTAAATATTAAAACTTTAAATTTTAAAATTTAAAAATTTAAATATTAAATTTTAAAAATTTGAATATTAAAACTATAAATTTTAAAATTTAAAAATTTAAATACTAAATTTTTAAAATTGAATTATTAAAATTTTAACTTTTAAAATTTAAAAATTTAAATACAAAATTTTAAAAATTTAATTATTAAAACTTTAACTTTTAAAATTTAAAAATTTAAATACTAAATTTTAAAAATTTAATTATTAAAACTTTAACTTTTAAAATTTAAAAATTTAAATACTAAATTTTAAAAATTTAATTATTAAAACTTTAAATTTTAAAATTTAAAAATTTAAATACTAAATTTTAAAAATTTAAATATTAAAACTTTAAATTTTAAAATTTAAAAATTTAAATACTAAATTTTAAACTTTTAATTATTAAAACGTTAAATTTTAAAATTTAAAAATTTAAATTTTAAAATTTAAAAATTTAAATTTTAAAATTTAAAAATTTAAATTTTAAAATTTAAAAATTTAAATACTAAATTTTAAAAAGTTAATTTCAAAACTTTAAATTTTAAAATTTAAAAATTTAAATACTAAATTTTAATAATTTAAATATTTAAATACTCAATTTTAAAAATTTAATTATTAAAACTTTAAATTTTAAAATTTAAAAATTTAAAAATTTAAATACTAAAATTAAAAATTTAATTATTAAAACTTTAAATTTTAAAATTTAAAAATTTAAATTTTAAAATTTAAAAATTTAAATTTTAAAATTTAAAAATTTAAATACTAAATTTAAAAAATTTAATTATAAAAACTTTAAATTTTAAAATTTAAAAATTTAAAAATTTAAATATTAAAACTTTAAATTTTAAAATTTAAAAATTTAAATACTAAATTTTAAACATTTAATTATTAAAACGTTAAATTTTAAAATTTAAAAATTTAAATTTTAAAATTTAAAAATTTAAATTTTAAAATTTAAAAATTTAAATTTTAAAATTTAAAAATTTAAATTTTAAAATTTAAAAATTTAAATTTGAATATTTAAAACTTTAAATTTTAAAATTTAAAAATTTAAATACTAAATTTTAAAAATTTATTTATTAAAATTTTAAATTTTAAAATTTAAAAATTTAAATACTAAATTTTAAAAATTTAATTATTAAAACTTTAAATTTTAAAATTTAAAAATTTAAAAATTTAAATACTAAATATTAAAAATTTAATTATTAAAACTTTAAATTTTAAAATTTAAAAATTTAAATTTTAAAATTTAAAAATTTAAATTTTAAAATTTAAAAATTTAAATACTAAATTTAAAAAATTTAATTATAAAAACTTTAAATTTTAAAATTTAAAAATTTAAAAATTTAAATACTAAATTTTCAAAAATTTAATTATTAAAACTTTAAATTTTAAAATTTAAAAATTTAAATACTAAATTTTAAAAATTTAAATATTAAAACTTTAAATTTTAAAATTTAAAAATTTAAATATTAAATTTTAAAAATTTGAATATTAAAACTATAAATTTTAAAATTTAAAAATTTAAATACTAAATTTTTAAAATTGAATTATTAAAATTTTAAATTTTAAAATTTAAAAATTTAAATTTTAAAATTTAAAAATTTAAATTTTAAAATTTAAAAATTTAAATTTTAAAATTTAAAAATTTAAATTTTAAAATTTAAAAATTTTAATTTGAATATTTAAAAATTTAAATTTTAAAATTTAAAAATTAAAATACTAAATTTTAAAAATTTAATTATTAAAACTTTAAATTTTAAAATTTAAAAATTTAAAAATTTAAATACTAAATTTTAAATTATTTATTAAAATTTTAAATTTTAAAATTTAAAAATTTAAATACTAAATTTTAAAAATTTAATTATTAAAACTTTAACTTTTAAAATTTAAAAATTTAAATACCAAATTTTAAAAATTTAATTATTAAAACTTTAAATTTTAAAATTTAAATATTTAAATACTAAATTTTAAAAATTTGAATATTAAAACTTTAAATTTTAAAATTTAAAAATTTAAATTTAAAATTTAAAAATTTAAATTTTAAAATTTAAAAATTTAAATACTAAATTTTAAAAATTTAATTTCAAAACTTTAAATTTTAAAATTTAAAAATTTAAATACTAAATTTTAATAATTTAAAAATTTAAATACTCAATTTTAAAAATTTAATTATTAAAACTTTAAATTTTAAAATTTAAAAATTTAAAAATTTAAATACTAAATATTAAAAATTTAATTTTTAAAACTTTAAATTTTAAAATTTAAAAATTTAAATTTTAAAATTTAAAAATTTAAATACTAAATTTAAAAAATTTAATTATAAAAACTTTAAATTTTAAAATTTAAAAATTTAAATACTAAATTTTAATAATTTAAATATTTAAATACTCAATTTTAAAAATTTAATTATTAAAACTTTAAATTTTAAAATTTAAAAATTTAAAAATTTAAATACTAAATATTAAAAATTTAATTATTAAAACTTTAAATTTTAAAATTTAAAAATTTAAATTTTAAAATTTAAAAATTTAAATTTTAAAATTTAAAAATTTAAATACTAAATTTAAAAAATTTAATTATAAAAACTTTAAATTTTAAAAATTAAAAATTTAAAAATTTAAATATTAAAACTTTAAATTTTAAAATTTAAAAATTTAAATACTAAATTTTAAACATTTAATTATTAAAACGTTAAATTTTAAAATTTAAAAATTTAAATTTTAAAATTTAAAAATTTAAATTTTAAAATTTAAAAATTTAAATTTTAAAATTTAAAAATTTAAATTTTAAAATTTAAAAATTTAAATTTTAAAATTTAAAAATTTAAATACTCAATTTTAAAAATTTAATTATTAAACCTTTAAATTTTAAAATTTAAAAATTTAAAAATTTAAATACTAAATATTAAAAATTTAATTATTAAAACTTTAAATTTTAAAATTTAAAAATTTAAATTTTAAAATTTAAAAATTTAAATTTTAAAATTTAAAAATTTAAATACTAAATTTAAAAAATTTAATTATAAAAACTTTAAATTTTAAAATTTAAAAATTTAAAAATTTAAATACTAAATTTTAAAAATTTAATTATTAAAACTTTAAATTTTAAAGTTTAAAAATTTAAATACTAAATTTTAAAAATTTAAATATTAAAACTTTAAATTTTAAAATTTAAAAATTTAAAAATTTAAATACTAAATATTAAAAATTTAATTATTAAAACTTTAAATTTTAAAATTTAAAAATTTAAATTTTAAAATTTAAAAATTTAAATTTTAAAATTTAAAAATTTAAATTTTAAAATACTAAATTTAAAAAATTTAATTATAAAAACTTTAAATTTTAAAATTTAAAAATTTAAAATTTTAAATACTAAATTTTAAAAATTTAATTATTAAAACTTTAAATTTTAAAATTTAAAAATTTAAATACTAAATTTTAAAAATTTAAATATTAAAACTTTAAATTTTAAAATTTAAAAATTTAAATACTAAATTTTAAACTTTTAATTATTAAAACGTTAAATTTTAAAATTTAAAAATTTAAATTTTAAAATTTAAAAATTTAAATTTTAAAATTTAAAAATTTAAATACTAAATTTTAAAAAGTTAATTTCAAAACTTTAAATTATAAAATTTAAAAATTTAAATACTAAATTTTAATAATTTAAATATTTAAATACTCAATTTTAAAAATTTAATTATTAAAACTTTAAATTTTAAAATTTAAAAATTTAAAAATTTAAATACTAAATATTAAAAATTTAATTATTAAAACTTTAAATTTTAAAATTTAAAAATTTAAATTTTAAAATTTAAAAATTTAAATTTTAAAATTTAAAAATTTAAATACTAAATTTTAAACATTTAATTATTAAAACGTTAAATTTTAAAATTTAAAAATTTAAATTTTAAAATTTAAAAATTTAAATTTTAAAATTTAAAAATTTAAATTTTAAAATTTAAAAATTTAAATTTTAAAATTTAAAAATTTAAATTTGAATATTTAAAAATTTAAATTTTCAAATTTAAAAATTTAAATACTAAATTTTAAAAATTTAATTATTAAAACTTTAAATTTTAAAATTTAAAAATTTAAATACTAAATTTTAAAAATTTAATTATTAAAACTTTAAATTTTAAAATTTAAAAATTTAAATTTTAAAATTTAAAAATTTAAATTTTAAAATTTAAAAATTTAAATACCAAATTTAAAAAATTTAATTATAAAAACTTTAAATTTTAAAATTTAAAAATTTAAAAATTTAAATACTAAATTTTAAAAATTTAATTATTAAAATTTTAAATTTTAAAATTTAAAAATTTAAAAATTTAAATACTAAATTTTAAATTATTTATTAAAATTTTAAATTTTAAAATTTAAAAATTTAAATACTAAATTTTAAAAATTTAATTATTAAAACTTTAACTTTTAAAATTTAAAAATTTAAATACCAAATTTTAAAAATTTAATTATTAAAACTTTAAATTTTAAAATTTAAATATTTAAATACTAAATTTTAAAAATTTGAATATTAAAACTTTAAATTTTAAAATTTAAAAATTTAAATTTTAAAATTTAAAAATTTAAATTTTAAAATTTAAAAATTTAAATACTAAATTTTAAAAATTTAATTTCAAAACTTTAAATTTTAAAATTTAAAAATTTAAATACTAAATTTTAATAATTTAAAAATTTAAATACTCAATTTTAAAAATTTAATTATTAAAACTTTAAATTTTAAAATTTAAAAATTTAAAAATTTAAATACTAAATATTAAAAATTTAATTATTAAAACTTTAAATTTTAAAATTTAAAAATTTAAATTTTAAAATTTAAAAATTTAAAAATTTAAATACTAAATTTTAAAAATTTAATTATTAAAACTTTAAATTTTAAAATTTAAAAATTTAAATACTAAATTTTAAAAATTTAAATATTAAAACTTTAAATTTTAAAATTTAAAAATTTAAAAATTTAAATACTAAATATTAAAAATTTAATTATTAAAACTTTAAATTTTAAAATTTAAAAATTTAAATTTTAAAATTTAAAAATTTAAATTTTAAAATTTAAAAATTTAAATTTTAAAATTTAAAAATTTAAATTTTAAAATACTAAATTTAAAAAATTTAATTATAAAAACTTTAAATTTTAAAATTTTAAAATTTAAAAATTTAAAAATTTAAATACTAAATTTTAAAAATTTAATTATTAAAACTTTAAATTTTAAAATTTAAAAATTTAAATACTAAATTTTAAAAATTTAAATATTAAAACTTTAAATTTTAAAATTTAAAAATTTAAATACTAAATTTTAAACTTTTAATTATTAAAACGATAAATTTTAAAATTTAAAAATTTAAATTTTAAAATTTAAAAATTTAAATTTTAAAATTTAAAAATTTAAATACTAAATTTTAAAAAGTTAATTTCAAAACTTTAAATTTTAAAATTTAAAAATTTAAATACTAAATTTTAATAATTTTAATATTTAAATACTCAATTTTAAAAATTTAATTATTAAAACTTTAAATTTTAAAATTTAAAAATTTAAAAATTTAAATACTAAATATTAAAAATTTAATTATTAAAACTTTAAATTTTAAAATTTAAAAATTTAAATTTTAAAATTTAAAAATTTAAATTTTAAAATTTAAAAATTTAAATACTAAATTTAAAAAATTTAATTATAAAAACTTTAAATTTTAAAATTTAAAAATTTAAAAATTTAAATACTAAATTTTAAAAATTTAATTATTAAAACTTTAAATTTTAAAATTTAAAAATTTAAATACTAAATTTTAAAAATTTAAATATTAAAACTTTAAATTTTAAAATTTAAAAATTTAAAAATTTAAATACTAAATATTAAAAATTTAATTATTAAAACTTTAAATTTTAAAATTTAAAAATTTAAATTTTAAAATTTAAAAATTTAAATTTTAAAATTTAAAAATTTAAATTTTAAAATTTAAAAATTTAAATTTTAAAATACTAAATTTAAAAAATTTAATTATAAAAACTTTAAATTTTAAAATTTTAAAATTTAAAAATTTAAAAATTTAAATACTAAATTTTAAAAATTTAATTATTAAAACTTTAAATTTTAAAATTTAAAAATTTAAATACTAAATTTTAAAAATTTAAATATTAAAACTTTATTTTTTAATATTTAAAAATTTAAATACTAAATTTTAAACTTTTAATTATTAAAACGTTAAATTTTAAAATTTAAAAATTTAAATTTTAAAATTTAAAAATATAAATTTTAAAATTTAAAAATTTAAATACTAAATTTTAAAAAGTTAATTTCAAAACTTTAAATTTTAAAATTTAAAAATTTAAATACTAAATTTTAATAATTTAAATATTTAAATACTCAATTTTAAAAATTTAATTATTAAAACTTTAAATTTTAAAATTTAAAAATTTAAATACTAAATATTAAAAATTTAATTATTAAAACTTTAAATTTTAAAATTTAAAAGTTTAAATTTTAAAATTTAAAAATTTAAATTTTAAAATTTAAAAATTTAAATACTAAATTTAAAAAATTTAATTATAAAAACTTTAAATTTTAAAATTTAAAAATTTAAAAATTTAAATATTAAAACTTTAAATTTTAAAATTTAAAAATTTAAATACTAAATTTTAAACATTTAATTACTAAAACGTTAAATTTTAAAATTTAAAAATTTAAATTTTAAAATTTAAAAATTTAAATTTTAAAATTTAAAAATTTAAATTTTAAAATTTAAAAATTTAAATTTTAAAATTTAAAAATTTAAATTTGAATATTTAAAAATTTAAATTTTAAAATTTAAAAATTTAAATACTAAATTTTAAAAATTTAATTATTAAAACTTTAAATTTTAAAATTTAAAAATTTAAAAATTTAAATACTAAATTTTAAAAATTTATTTATTAAAATTTTAAATTTTAAAATTTAAAAATTTAAATACTAAATTTTAAAAATTTAATTATTAAAACTTTAAATTTTAAAATTTAAAAATTTAAATACTAAATTTTAAAAATTTAAATATTAAAACTTTAAATTTTAAAATTTAAAAATTTAAATATTAAATTTTAAAAATTTGAATATTAAAACTTTAAATTTTAAAATTTAAAAATTTAAATACTAAATTTTAAATTATTTATTAAAATTTTAAATTTTAAAATTTAAAAATTTAAATACTAAATTTTAAAAATTTAATTATTAAAACTTTAACTTTTAAAATTTAAAAATTTAAATACTAAATTTTAAAAATTTAATTATTAAAACTTTAACTTTTAAAATTTAAAAATTTAAATACTAAATTTTAAAAATTTAATTATTAAAACTTTAAATTTTAAAATTTAAAAATTTAAATACTAAATTTTAAAAATTTAAATATTAAAACTTTAAATTTTAAAATTTAAAAATTTAAATACTAAATTTTAAACTTTTAATTATTAAAACGTTAAATTTTAAAATTTAAAAATTTAAATTTTAAAATTTAAAAATTTAAATTTTAAAATTTAAAAATTTAAATTTTAAAATTTAAAAATTTAAATACTAAATTTTAAAAAGTTAATTTCAAAACTTTAAATTTTAAAATTTAAAAATTTAAATACTAAATTTTAATAATTTAAATATTTAAATACTCAATTTTAAAAATTTAATTATTAAAACTTTAAATTTTAAAATTTAAAAATTTAAAAATTTAAATACTAAATATAAAAAATTTAATTATTAAAACTTTAAATTTTAAAATTTAAAAATTTAAATTTTAAAATTTAAAAATTTAAATTTTAAAATTTAAAAATTTAAATACTAAATTTAAAAAATTTAATTATAAAAACTTTAAATTTTAAAATTTAAAAATTTAAAAATTTAAATATTAAAACTTTCAATTTTAAAATTTAAAAATTTAAATACTAAATTTTAAACATTTAATTATTAAAACGTTAAATTTTAAAATTTAAAAATTTAAATTTTAAAATTTAAAAATTTAAATTTTAAAATTTAAAAATTTAAATTTTAAAATTTAAAAATTTAAATTTGAATATTTAAAAATTTAAATTTTAAAATTTAAAAATTTAAATACTAAATTTTAAAAATTTAATTATTAAAACTTTAAATTTTAAAATTTAAAAATTTAAATACTAAATTTTAAAAATTTATTTATTAAAATTTTAAATTTTAAAATTTAAAAATTTAAATACTAAATTTTAAAAATTTAATTATTAAAACTTTAAATTTTAAAATTTAAAAATTTAAAAATTTAAATACTAAATATTAAAAATTTAATTATTAAAACTTTAAATTTTAAAATTTAAAAATTTAAATTTTAAAATTTAAAAATTTAAATTTTAAAATTTAAAAATTTAAATTTTAAAATTTAAAAATTTAAATACTAAATTTAAAAAATTTAATTATAAAAACTTTAAATTTTAAAATTTAAAAATTTAAAAATTTAAATACTAAATTTTAAAAATTTAATTATTAAAACTTTAAATTTTAAAATTTAAAAATTTAAATACTAAATTTTAAAAATTTAAATATTAAAACTTTAAATTTTAAAATTTAAAAATTTAAATATTAAATTTTAAAAATTTGAATATTAAAACTATAAATTTTAAAATTTAAAAATTTAAATACTAAATTTTTAAAATTGAATTATTAAAATTTTAAATTTTAAAATTTAAAAATTTAAATTTTAAAATTTAAAAATTTAAATTTTAAAATTTAAAAATTTTAATTTGAATATTTAAAAATTTAAATTTTAAAATTTAAAAATTTAAATACTAAATTTTAAAAATTTAATTATTAAAACTTTAAATTTTAAAATTTAAAAATTTAAAAATTTAAATACTAAATTTTAAATTATTTATTAAAATTTTAAATTTTAAAATTTAAAAATTTAAATACTAAATTTTAAAAATTTAATTATTAAAACTTTAACTTTTAAAATTTAAAAATTTAAATACCAAATTTTAAAAATTTAATTATTGAAACTTTAAATTTTAAAATTTAAATATTTAAATTTTAAAATTTAAAAATTTAAATTTTAAAATTTAAAAATTTAAATACTAAATTTTAAAAATTTAATTTCAAAACTTTAAATTTTAAAATTTAAAAATTTAAATACTAAATTTTAATAATTTAAAATTTTAAATACTCAATTTTAAAAATTTAATTGTTAAAACTTTAAATTTTAAAATTTAAAAATTTAAAAATTTAAATACTAAATATTAAAAATTTAATTATTAAAACTTTAAATTTTAAAATTTAAAAATTTAAATTTTAAAATTTAAAAATTTTAAATACTCAATTTTAAAAATTTAATTATTAAAACTTTAAATTTTAAAATTTAAAAATTTAAAAATTTAAATACTAAATATTAAAAATTTAATTATTAAAACTTTAAATTTTAAAATTTAAAAATTTAAATTTTAAAATTTAAAAATTTAAATTTTAAAATTTAAAAATTTAAATACTAAATTTAAAAAATTTAATTATAAAAACTTTAAATTTTAAAATTTAAAATTTTAAAAATTTAAATATTAAAACTTTAAATTTTAAAATTTAAAAATTTAAATACTAAATTTTAAACATTTAATTATTAAAACGTTAAATTTTAAAATTTAAAAATTTAAATTTTAAAATTTAAAAATTTAAATTTTAAAATTTAAAAATTTAAATTTTAAAATTTAAAAATTTAAATTTTAAAATTTAAAAATTTAAATTTGAATATTTAAAAATTTAAATTTTAAAATTTAAAAATTTAAATACTAAATTTTAAAAATTTAATTATTAAAACTTTAAATTTTAAAATTTAAAAATTTAAAAATTTAAATACTAAATTTTAAAAATTTATTTATTAAAATTTTAAATTTTAAAATTTAAAAATTTAAATACTAAATTTTAAAAATTTAATTATTAAAACTTTAAATTTTAAAATTTAAAAATTTAAATACTAAATATTAAAAATTTAATTATTAAAACTTTAAATTTTAAAATTTAAAAATTTAAATTTTAAAATTTAAAAATTTAAATTTTAAAATTTAAAAATTTAAATACTAAATTTAAAAAATTTAATTATAAAAACTTTAAATTTTAAAATTTAAAAATTTAAAAATTTAAATACTAAATTTTAAAAATTTAATTATTAAAACTTTAAATTTTAAAATTTAAAAATTTAAATACTAAATTTTTAAAATTGAATTATTAAAATTTTAAATTTTAAAATTTAAAAATTTAAATTTTAAAATTTAAAAATTTAAATTTTAAAATTTAAAAATTTAAATTTTAAAATTTAAAAATTTAAATTTTAAAATTTAAAAATTTAAATTTTAAAATTTAAAAATTTTAATTTGAATATTTAAAAATTTAAATTTTAAAATTTAAAAATTTAAATACTAAATTTTAAAAATTTAATTATTAAAACTTTAAATTTTAAAATTTAAAAATTTAAAAATTTAAATACTAAATTTTAAATTATTTATTAAAATTTTAAATTTTAAAATTTAAAAATTTAAATACTAAATTTTAAAAATTTAATTATTAAAACTTTAACTTTTAAAATTTAAAAATTTAAATACCAAATTTTAAAAATTTAATTATTAAAACTTTAAATTTTAAAATTTAAATATTTAAATACTAAATTTTAAAAATTTGAATATTAAAACTTTAAATTTTAAAATTTAAAAATTTAAATTTTAAAATTTAAAAATTTAAATTTTAAAATTTAAAAATTTAAATACTAAATTTTAAAAATTTAATTTCAAAACTTTAAATTTTAAAATTTAAAAATTTAAATACTAAATTTTAATAATTTAAAAATTTAAATACTCAATTTTAAAAATTTAATTATTAAAACTTTAAATTTTAAAATTTAAAAATTTAAAAATTTAAATACTAAATATTAAAAATTTAATTATTAAAACTTTAAATTTTAAAATTTAAAAATTTAAATTTTAAAATTTAAAAATTTAAATTTTAAAATTTAAAAATTTAAATACTAAATTTAAAAAATTTAATTATAAAAACTTTAAATTTTAAAATTTAAAAATTTAAAAATTTAAATACTAAATTTTAAAAATTTAATTATTAAAACTTTAAATTTTAAAATTTAAAAATTTAAATACTAAATTTTAAAAATTTAAATATTAAAACTTTAAATTTTAAAATTTAAAAATTTAAATATTAAATTTTAAAAATTTGAATATTAAAACTATAAATTTTAAAATTTAAAAATTTAAATACTAAATTTTTAAAATTGAATTATTAAAATTTTAAATTTTAAAATTTAAAAATTTAAATTTTAAAATTTAAAAATTTAAATTTTAAAATTTAAAAATTTAAATTTTAAAATTTAAAAATTTAAATTTTAAAATTTAAAAATTTAAATACCAAATTTTAAAAATTTAATTATTAAAACTTTAAATTTTAAAATTTAAATATTTAAATACTAAATTTTAAAAATTTGAATATTAAAACTTTAAATTTTAAAATTTAAAAATTTAAATTTTAAAATTTAAAAATTTAAATTTTAAAATTTAAAAATTTAAATACTAAATTTAAAAAATTTAATTATAAAAACTTTATATTTTAAAATTTAAAAATTTAAAAATTTAAATACTAAATTTTAAAAATTTAATTATTAAAACTTTAAATTTTAAAATTTAAAAATTTAAATACTAAATTTTAAAAATTTAAATATTAAAACTTTAAATTTTAAAATTTAAAAATTTAAATACTAAATTTTAAACTTTTAATTATTAAAACGTTAAATTTTAAAATTTAAAAATTTAAATTTTAAAATTTAAAAATTTAAATTTTAAAATTTAAAAATTTAAATACTAAATTTTAAAAAGTTAATTTCAAAACTTTAAATTTTAAAATTTAAAAATTTAAATACTAAATTTTAATAACTTAAATATTTAAATACTCAATTTTAAAAATTTAATTATTAAATCTTTAAATTTTAAAATTTAAAAATTTAAAAATTTAAATACTAAATATTAAAAATTTAATTATTAAAACTTTAAATTTTAAAATTTAAAAATTTAAATTTTAAAATTTAAAAATTTAAATTTTAAAATTTAAAAATTTAAATTTTAAAATTTAAAAATTTAAATACTAAATTTAAAAAATTTAATTATAAAAACTTTAAATTTTAAAATTTAAAAATTTAAAAATTTAAATACTAAATTTTAAAAATTTAATTATTAAAACTTTAAATTTTAAAATTTAAAAATTTAAATACTAAATTTTTAAAATTGAATTATTAAAATTTTAAATTTTAAAATTTAAAAATTTAAATTTTAAAATTTAAATATTTAAATTTGAATATTTAAAAATTTAAATTTTAAAATTTAAAAATTTAAATACTAAATTTTAAAAATTTAATTATTAAAACTTTAAATTTTAAAATTTAAAAATTTAAATACTAAATTTAAAAAATTTAATTATAAAAACTTTAAATTTTAAAATTTAAAAATTTAAAAATTTAAATACTAAATTTTAAAAATTTAATTATTAAAACTTTAAATTTTAAAATTTAAAAATTTAAATACTAAATTTTAAAAATTTAAATATTAAAACTTTAAATTTTAAAATTTAAAAATTTAAATATCAAATTTTAAAAATTTGAATATTAAAACTTTAAATTTTAAAATTTAAAAATTTAAATACTAAATTTTTAAAATTGAATTATTAAAATTTTAAATTTTAAAATTTAAAAATTTAAATTTTAAAATTTAAAAATTTAAATTTTAAAATTTAAAAATTTAAATTTTAAAATTTAAAAATTTAAATTTTAAAATTTAAAAATTTTTAAAAAAAAAAAAGTATTTAAATTTTTAAATTTTTAAATTTTAAAATTTAAAGTTTTTATAATTAAATTTTTTAAATTTAGTATTTAAATTTTAAAATTTAAATTTTTAAATTTTAAAATTTAAAGTTTTAATAATTAAATTTTTAAAATTTAGTATTTAAATTTTTAAATTTTAAAATTTAAATTTTTAAATTTTAAAATTTAAATTTTTAAATTTTAAAATTTAAAGTTTTAATATTCAAATTTTTAAAATTTAGTATTTAAATATTTAAATTTTAAAATTTAAAGTTTTAATAATTAAATTTTTAAAATTTGGTATTTAAATTTTTAAATTTTAAAAGTTAAAGTTTTAATAATTAAATTTTTAAAATTTAGTATTTAAATTTTTAAATTTTAAAATTTAAAATTTTAATAAATAATTTAAAATTTAGTATTTAAATTTTTAAATTTTTAAATTTTAAAATTTAAAGTTTTAATAATTAAATTTTTAAAATTTAGTATTTAAATTTTTAAATTTTAAAATTTAAATTTTTAAATATTCAAATTAAAATTTTTAAATTTTAAAATTTAAATTTTTAAATTTTAAAATTTAAATTTTTAAATTTTAAAATTTAAATTTTTAAATTTTAAAATTTAAATTTTTAAATTTTAAAATTTAAATTTTTAAATTTTAAAATTTAAATTTTTAAATTTTAAAATTTAAAATTTTAATAATTCAATTTTAAAAATTTAGTATTTAAATTTTTAAATTTTAAAATTTAAAGTTTTAATATTCAAATTTTTAAAATTTAATATTTAAATTTTTAAATTTTAAAATTTAAAGTTTTAATATTTAAATTTTTAAAATTTAGTATTTAAATTTTTAAATTTTAAAATTTAAAGTTTTAATAATTAAATTTTTAAAATTTAGTATTTAAATTTTTAAATTTTTAAATTTTAAAATTTAAAAATTTAAATACTAAATTTAAAAAATTTAATTATAAAAACTTTAAATTTTAAAATTTAAAAATTTAAAAATTTAAATACTAAATTTTAAAAATTTAATTATTAAAACTTTAAATTTTAAAATTTAAAAATTTAAATACTAAATTTTAAAAATTTAAATATTAAAACTTTAAATTTTAAAATTTAAAAATTTAAATATTAAATTTTAAAAATTTGAATATTAAAACTTTAAATTTTAAAATTTAAAAATTTAAATACTAAATTTTTAAAATTGAATTATTAAAATTTTAAATTTTAAAATTTAAAAATTTAAATTTTAAAATTTAAAAATTTAAATTTTAAAATTTAAAAATTTAAATTTTAAAATTTAAAAATTTAAATTTTAAAATTTAAAAATTTAAATTTTAAAATTTAAAAATTTAAATTTTAAAATTTAAAAATTTAAATTTTAAAATTTAAAAATTTTAATTTGAATATTTAAAAATTTAAATTTTAAAATTTAAAAATTTAAATACTAAATTTTAAAAATTTAATTATTAAAACTTTAAATTTTAAAATTTAAAAATTTAAAAATTTAAATACTAAATTTTAAATTATTTATTAAAATTTTAAATTTTAAAATTTAAAAATTTAAATACTAAATTTTAAAAATTTAATTATTAAAACTTTAACTTTTAAAATTTAAAAATTTAAATACCAAATTTTAAAAATTTAATTATTAAAACTTTAAATTTTAAAATTTAAATATTTAAATACTAAATTTTAAAAATTTGAATATTAAAACTTTAAATTTTAAAATTTAAAAATTTAAATTTTAAAATTTAAAAATTTAAATTTTAAAATTTAAAAATTTAAATACTAAATTTTAAAAATTTAAATATTAAAACTTTAAATTTTAAAATTTAAAAATTTAAAAATTTAAATACTAAATATTAAAAATTTAATTATTAAAACTTTAAATTTTAAAATTTAAAAATTTAAATTTTAAAATTTAAAAATTTAAATTTTAAAATTTAAAAATTTAAATTTTAAAATTTAAAAATTTAAATTTTAAAATACTAAATTTAAAAAATTTAATTATAAAAACTTTAAATTTTAAAATTTTAAAATTTAAAAATTTAAAAATTTAAATACTAAATTTTAAAAATTTAATTATTAAAACTTTAAATTTTAAAATTTAAAAATTTAAATACTAAATTTTAAAAATTTAATTATAAAAACTTTAAATTTTAAAATTTAAAAATTTAAATACTAAATTTTAAACTTTTAATTATTAAAACGTTAAATTTTAAAATTTAAAAATTTAAATTTTAAAATTTAAAAATTTAAATTTTAAAATTTAAAAATTTAAATACTAAATTTTAATAATTTAAATATTTAAATACTCAATTTTAAAAATTTAATTATTAAAACTTTAAATTTTAAAATTTAAAAATTTAAAAATTTAAATACTAAATATTAAAAATTTAATTATTAAAACTTTAAATTTTAAAATTTAAAAATTTAAATTTTAAAATTTAAAAATTTAAATTTTAAAATTTAAAAATTTAAATACTAAATTTTAAACATTTAATTATTAAAACGTTAAATTTTAAAATTTAAAAATTTAAATTTTAAAATTTAAAAATTTAAATTTTAAAATTTAAAAATTTAAATTTGAATATTTAAAAATTTAAATTTTATAATTTAAAAATTTAAATACTAAATTTTAAAAATTTAATTATTAAAACTTTAAATTTTAAAATTTAAAAATTTAAAAATTTAAATACTAAATTTTAAAAATTTATTTATTAAAATTTTAAATTTTAAAATTTAAAAATTTAAATACTAAATTTTAAAAATTTAATTATTAAAACTTTAAATTTTAAAATTTAAAAATTTAAAAATTTAAATACTAGATATTAAAAATTTAATTATTAAAACTTTAAATTTTAAAATTTAAAAATTTAAATTTTAAAATTTAAAAATTTAAATTTTAAAATTTAAAAATTTAAATTTTAAAATTTAAAAATTTAAATTTTAAAATTTAAAAATTTTAATTTGAATATTTAAAAATTTAAATTTTAAAATTTAAAAATTTAAATACTAAATTTTAAAAATTTAATTATTAAAACTTTAAATTTTAAAATTTAAAAATTTAAAAATTTAAATACTAAATTTTAAATTATTTATTAAAATTTTAAATTTTAAAATTTAAAAATTTAAATACTAAATTTTAAAAATTTAATTATTAAAACTTTAACTTTTAAAATTTAAAAATTTAAATACCAAATTTTAAAAATTTAATTATTAAAACTTTAAATTTTAAAATTTAAATATTTAAATACTAAATTTTAAAAATTTGAATATTAAAACTTTAAATTTTAAAATTTAAAAATTTAAATTTTAAAATTTAAAAATTTAAATTTTAAAATTTAAAAATTTAAATACTAAATTTTAAAAATTTAATTTCAAAACTTTAAATTTTAAAATTTAAAAATTTAAATACTAAATTTTAATAATTTAAAAATTTAAATACTCAATTTTAAAAATTTAATTATTAAAACTTTAAATTTTAAAATTTAAAAATTTAAATTTTAAAATTTAAAAATTTAAATACTAAATTTAAAAAATTTAATTATAAAAACTTTAAATTTTAAAATTTTAAAATTTAAAAATTTAAAAATTTAAATACTAAATTTTAAAAATTTAATTATTAAAACTTTAAATTTTAAAATTTAAAAATTTAAATACTAAATTTTAAAAATTTAAATATTAAAACTTTAAATTTTAAAATTTAAAAATTTAAAAATTTAAATACTAAATATTAAAAATTTAATTATTAAAACTTTAAATTTTAAAATTTAAAAATTTAAATTTTAAAATTTAAAAATTTAAATTTTAAAATACTAAATTTAAAAAATTTAATTATAAAAACTTTAAATTTTAAAATTTTAAAATTTAAAAATTTAAAAATTTAAATACTAAATTTTAAAAATTTAATTATTAAAACTTTAAATTTTAAAATTTAAAAATTTAAATACTAAATTTTAAAAATTTAAATATTAAAACTTTAAATTTTAAAATTTAAAAATTTAAATACTAAATTTTAAACTTTTAATTATTAAAACGTTAAATTTTAAAATTTAAAAATTTAAATTTTAAAATTTAAAAATTTAAATTTTAAAATTTAAAAATTTAAATACTAAATTTTAATAATTTAAATATTTAAATACTCAATTTTAAAAATTTAATTATTAAAACTTTAAATTTTAAAATTTAAAAATTTAAAAATTTAAATACTAAATATTAAAAATTTAATTATTAAAACTTTAAATTTTAAAATTTAAAAATTTAAATTTTAAAAATTTAAATTTTAAAATTTAAAAATTTAAATTTTAAAATTTAAAAATTTAAATACTAAATTTTAAACATTTAATTATTAAAACGTTAAATTTTAAAATTTAAAAATTTAAATTTTAAAATTTAAAAATTTAAATTTTAAAATTTAAAAATTTAAATTTTAAAATTTAAAAATTTAAATTTTAAAATTTAAAAATTTAAATTTTAAAATTTAAAAATTTAAATTTGAATATTTAAAAATTTAAATTTTAAAATTTAAAAATTTAAATACTAAATTTTAAAAATTTAATTATTAAAACTTTAAATTTTAAAATTTAATTATTAAAACTTTAAATTTTAAAATTTAAAAATTTAAATTTTAAAATTTAAAAATTTAAATTTTAAAATTTAAAAATTTAAATACTAAATTTAAAAAATTTAATTATAAAAACTTTAAATTTTAAAATTTAAAAATTTAAAAATTTAAATACTAAATTTTAAAAATTTAATTATTAAAACTTTAAATTTTAAAATTTAAAAATTTAAATACTAAATTTTAAAAATTTAAATATTAAAACTTTAAATTTTAAAATTTAAAAATTTAAAAATTTAAATACTAAATATTAAAAATTTAATTATTAAAACTTTAAATTTTAAAATTTAAAAATTTAAATTTTAAAATACTAAATTTAAAAAATTTAATTATAAAAACTTTAAATTTTAAAATTTTAAAATTTAAAAATTTAAATACTAAATTTTAAAAATTTAATTATTAAAACTTTAAATTTTAAAATTTAAAAATTTAAATACTAAATTTTAAAAATTTAAATATTAAAACTTTAAATTTTAAAATTTAAAAATTTAAATACTAAATTTTAAACTTTTAATTATTAAAACGTTAAATTTTAAAATTTAAAAATTTAAATTTTAAAATTTAAAAATTTAAATACTAAATTTTAATAATTTAAATATTTAAATACTCAATTTTAAAAATTTAATTATTAAAACTTTAAATTTTAAAATTTAAAAATTTAAAAATTTAAATACTAAATATTAAAAATTTAATTATTAAAACTTTAAATTTTAAAATTTAAAAATTTAAATTTTAAAATTTAAAAATTTAAATTTTAAAATTTAAAAATTTAAATTTTAAAATTTAAAAATTTAAATACTAAATTTTAAACATTTAATTATTAAAACGTTAAATTTTAAAATTTAAAAATTTAAATTTTAAAATTTAAAAATTTAAATTTTAAAATTTAAAAATTTAAATTTTAAAATTTAAAAATTTAAATTTTAAAATTTAAAAATTTAAATTTGAATATTTAAAAATTTAAATTTTAAAATTTAAAAATTTAAATACTAAATTTTAAAAATTTAATTATTAAAACTTTAAATTTTAAAATTTAATTATTAAAACTTTAAATTTTAAAATTTAAAAATTTAAAAATTTAAATACTAAATTTTAAAAATTTATTTATTAAAATTTTAAATTTTAAAATTTAAAAATTTAAATACTAAATTTTAAAAATTTAATTATTAAAACTTTAAATTTTAAAATTTAAAAATTTAAAAATTTAAATACTAGATATTAAAAATTTAATTATTAAAACTTTAAATTTTAAAATTTAAAAATTTAAATATTAAATTTTAAAAATTTGAAAATTAAAACTTTAAATTTTAAAATTTAAAAATTTAAATACTAAATTTTTAAAATTGAATTATTAAAATTTTAAATTTTAAAATTTAAAAATTTAAATTTTAAAATTTAAAAATTTAAATTTTAAAATTTAAAAATTTAAATTTTAAAATTTAAAAATTTAAATTTTAAAATTTAAAAATTTAAATTTTAAAATTTAAAAATTTTAATTTGAATATTTAAAAATTTAAATTTTAAAATTTAAAAATTTAAATACTAAATTTTAAAAATTTAATTATTAAAACTTTAAATTTTAAAATTTAAAAATTTAAAAATTTAAATACTAAATTTTAAATTATTTATTAAAATTTTAAATTTTAAAATTTAAAAATTTAAATACTAAATTTTAAAAATTTAATTATTAAAACTTTAACTTTTAAAATTTAAAAATTTAAATACTAAATTTTAAAAATTTAATTATTAAAACTTTAAATTTTAAAATTTAAAAATTTAAATACTAAATTTTAAAAATTTGAATATTAAAACTTTAAATTTTAAAATTTAAAAATTTAAATTTTAAAATTTAAAAATTTAAATTTTAAAATTTAAAAATTTAAATACTAAATTTTAAAAATTTAATTTCAAAACTTTAAATTTTAAAATTTAAAAATTTAAATACTAAATTTTAATAATTTAAAAATTTAAATACTCAATTTTTAAAATTTAATTATTAAAACTTTAAATTTTAAAATTTAAAAATTTAAAAATTTAAATACTAAATATTAAAAATTTAATTATTAAAACTTTAAATTTTAAAATTTAAAAATTTAAATTTTAAAATTTAAAAATTTAAATTTTAAAATTTAAAAATTTAAATTTTAAAATTTAAAAATTTAAATACTAAATTTTAAAAATTTAATTTCAAAACTTTAAATTTTAAAATTTAAAAATTTAAATACTAAATTTTAATAATTTAAAAATTTAAATACTCAATTTTAAAAATTTAATTATTAAAACTTTAAATTTTAAAATTTAAAAATTTAAAAATTTAAATACGAAATATTAAAAATTTAATTATTAAAACTTTAAATTTTAAAATTTAAAAATTTAAATTTTAAAATTTAAAAATTTAAATTTTAAAATTTAAAAATTTAAATACTAAATTTAAAAAATTTAATTATAAAAACTTTAAATTTTAAAATTTAAAAATTTAAAAATTTAAATACTAAATTTTAAAAATTTAATTATTAAAACTTTAAATTTTAAAATTTAAAAATTTAAATACTAAATTTTAAAAATTTAAATATTAAAACATTAAATTTTAAAATTTAAAAATTTAAAAATTTAAATACTAAATATTAAAAATTTAATTATTAAAACTTTAAATTTTAAAATTTAAAAATTTAAATTTTAAAATTTAAAAATTTAAATTTTAAAATTTAAAAATTTAAATTTTAAAATACTAAATTTAAAAAATTTAATTATAAAAACTTTAAATTTTAAAATTTAAAAATTTAAAAATTTAAATACTAAATTTAAAAAATTTAATTATAAAAACTTTAAATTTTAAAATTTAAAAATTTAAATACTAAATTTTAAAAATTTAATTATTAAAACTTTAAATTTTAAAATTTAAAAATTTAAATACTAAATTTTAAAAATTTAAATATTAAAACTTTAAATTTTAAAATTTAAAAATTTAAATTTTAAAATTTAAAAATTTAAATTTTAAAATTTAAAAATTTAAATTTTAAAATTTAAAAATTTAAATTTTAAAATTTAAAAATTTAAATTTTAAAATTTAAAAATTTTAATTTGAATATTTAAAAATTTAAATTTTAAAATTTAAAAATTTAAATACTAAATTTTAAAAATTTAATTATTAAAACTTTAAATTTTAAAATTTAAAAATTTAAAAATTTAAATACTAAATTTTAAATTATTTATTAAAATTTTAAATTTTAAAATTTAAAAATTTAAATACTAAATTTTAAAAATTTAATTATTAAAACTTTAACTTTTAAAATTTAAAAATTTAAATACTAAATTTTAAAAATTTAATTATTAAAACTTTAAATTTTAAAATTTAAAAATTTAAATACTAAATTTTAAAAATTTGAATATTAAAACTTTAAATTTTAAAATTTAAAAATTTAAAAATTTAAATACTAAATATTAAAAATTTAATTATTAAAACTTTAAATTTTAAAATTTAAAAATTTAAATTTTAAAATTTAAAAATTTAAATTTTAAAATTTAAAAATTTAAATACTAAATTTTAAAAATTTAATTTCAAAACTTTAAATTTTAAAATTTAAAAATTTAAATACTAAATTTTAATAATTTAAAAATTTAAATACTCAATTTTAAAAATTTAATTATTAAAACTTTAAATTTTAAAATTTAAAAATTTAAAAATTTAAATACTAAATATTAAAAATTTAATTATTAAAACTTTAAATTTTAAAATTTAAAAATTTAAATTTTAAAATTTAAAAATTTAAATTTTAAAATTTAAAAATTTAAATACTAAATTTAAAAAATTTAATTATAAAAACTTTAAATTTTAAAATTTAAAAATTTAAAAATTTAAATACTAAATTTTAAAAATTTAATTATTAAAACTTTAAATTTTAAAATTTAAAAATTTAAATACTAAATTTTAAAAATTTAAATATTAAAACTTTAAATTTTAAAATTTAAAAATTTAAATACTAAATATTAAAAATTTAATTATTAAAACTTTAAATTTTAAAATTTAAAAATTTAAATTTTAAAATTTAAAAATTTAAATTTTAAAATTTAAAAATTTAAATTTTAAAATACTAAATTTAAAAAATTTAATTATAAAAACTTTAAATTTTAAAATTTTAAAATTTAAAAATTTAAAAATTTAAATACTAAATTTTAAAAATTTAATTATTAAAACTTTAAATTTTAAAATTTAAAAATTTAAAAATTTAAATACTAAATATTAAAAATTTAATTATTAAAACTTTAAATTTTAAAATTTAAAAATTTAAATTTTAAAATTTAAATATTTAAATTTTAAAATTTAAAAATTTGAATACTAAATTTAAAAAATTTAATTATAAAAACTTTAAATTTTAAAATTTAAAAATTTAAAAATTTAAATACTAAATTTTAAAAATTTAATTATTAAAACTTTAAATTTTAAAATTTAAAAATTTAAATACTAAATTTTAAAAATTTAAATATTAAAACTTTAAATTTTAAAATTTAAAAATTTAAAAATTTAAATACTAAATATTAAAAATTTAATTATTAAAACTTTAAATTTTAAAATTTAAAAATTTAAATTTTAAAATTTAAAAATTTAAATTTTAAAATTTAAAAATTTAAATTTTAAAATACTAAATTTAAAAAATTTAATTATAAAAACTTTAAATTTTAAAATTTTAAAATTTAAAAATTTAAAAATTTAAATACTAAATTTAAAAAATTTAATTATAAAAACTTTAAATTTTAAAATTTAAAAATTTAAATACTAAATTTTAAAAATTTAATTATTAAAACTTTAAATTTTAAAATTTAAAAATTTAAATACTAAATTTTAAAAATTTAAATATTAAAACTTTAAATTTTAAAATTTAAAAATTTAAATATTAAATTTTAAAAATTTGAATATTAAAACTTTAAATTTTAAAATTTAAAAATTTAAATACTAAATTTTTAAAATTGAATTATTAAAATTTTAAATTTTAAAATTTAAAAATTTAAATTTTAAAATTTAAAAATTTAAATTTTAAAATTTAAAAATTTAAATTTTAAAATTTAAAAATTTAAATTTTAAAATTTAAAAATTTAAATTTTAAAATTTAAAAATTTAAATTTTAAAATTTAAAAATTTTAATTTGAATATTTAAAAATTTAAATTTTAAAATTTAAAAATTTAAATACTAAATTTTAAAAATTTAATTATTAAAACTTTAAATTTTAAAATTTAAAAATTTAAAAATTTAAATACTAAATTTTAAATTATTTATTAAAATTTTAAATTTTAAAATTTAAAAATTTAAATACTAAATTTTAAAAATTTAATTATTAAAATTTTAACTTTTAAAATTTAAAAATTTAAATACTAAATTTTAAAAATTTAATTATTAAAACTTTAAATTTTAAAATTTAAAAATTTAAATACTAAATTTTAAAAATTTGAATATTAAAACTTTAAATTTTAAAATTTAAAAATTTAAATTTTAAAATTTAAAAATTTAAATTTTAAAATTTAAAAATTTAAATACTAAATTTTAAAAATTTAATTTCAAAACTTTAAATTTTAAAATTTAAAAATTTAAATACTAAATTTTAATAATTTAAAAATTTAAATACTCAATTTTTAAAATTTAATTCTTAAAACTTTAAATTTTAAAATTTAAAAATTTAAAAATTTAAATACTAAATATTAAAAATTTAATTATTAAAACTTTAAATTTTAAAATTTAAAAATTTAAATTTTAAAATTTAAAAATTTAAATTTTAAAATTTAAAAATTTAAATTTTAAAATTTAAAAATTTAAATACTAAATTTTAAAAATTTAATTTCAAAACTTTAAATTTTAAAATTTAAAAATTTAAATACTAAATTTTAATAATTTAAAAATTTAAATACTCAATTTTAAAAATTTAATTATTAAAACTTTAAATTTTAAAATTTAAAAATTTAAAAATTTAAATACTAAATATTAAAAATTTAATTATTAAAACTTTAAATTTTAAAATTTAAAAATTTAAATTTTTAAATTTAAAAATTTAAATTTTAAAATTTAAAAATTTAAATACTAAATTTTAAAAATATAAATATTAAAACTTTAAATTTTAAAATTTAAAAATTTAAAAATTTAAATACTAAATATTAAAAATTTAATTATTAAAACTTTAAATTTTAAAATTTAAAAATTTAAATTTTAAAATTTAAAAATTTAAATTTTAAAATTTAAAAATTTAAATTTTAAAATACTAAATTTAAAAAATTTAATTATAAAAACTTTAAATTTTAAAATTTTAAAATTTAAAAATTTAAAAATTTAAATACTAAATTTTAAAAATTTAATTATTAAAACTTTAAATTTTAATATTTAAAAATTTAAATACTAAATTTTAAAAATTTAAATATTAAAACTTTAAATTTTAAAATTTAAAAATTTAAATACTAAATTTTAAACTTTTAATTATTAAAACGTTAAATTTTAAAATTTAAAAATTTAAATTTTAAAATTTAAAAATTTAAATACTAAATGTAATAATTTAAATATTTAAATACTCAATTTTAAAAATTTAATTATTAAAACTTTAAATTTTAAAATTTAAAAATTTAAATACTAAATATTAAAAATTTAATTATTAAAACTTTAAATTTTAAAATTTAAAAATTTAAATTTTAAAATTTAAAAATTTAAATTTTAAAATTTAAAAATTTAAATACTAAATTTTAAACATTTAATTATTAAAACGTTAAATTTTAAAATTTAAAAATTTAAATTTTAAAATTTAAAAATTTAAATTTTCAAATTTAAAAATTTAAATTTTAAAATTTAAAAATTTAAATTTTAAAATTTAAAAATTTAAATTTGAATATTTAAAAATTTAAATTTTAAAATTTAAAAATTTAAATACTAAATTTTAAAAATTTTATTATTAAAACTTTAAATTTTAAAATTTAAAAATTTAAAAATTTAAATACTAAATTTTAAAAATTTATTTATTAAAATTTTAAATTTTAAAATTTAAAAATTTAAATACTAAATTTTAAAAATTTAATTATTAAAACTTTAAATTTTAAAATTTAAAAATTTAAAAATTTAAATACTAGATATTAAAAATTTAATTATTAAAACTTTAAATTTTAAAATTTAAAAATTTAAATTTTAAAATTTAAAAATTTAAATTTTAAAATTTAAAAATTTAAATACTAAATTTAAAAAATTTAATTATAAAAACTTTAAATTTTAAAATTTAAAAATTTAAATACTAAATTTTAAAAATTTAATTATTAAAACTTTAAATTTTAAAATTTAAAAATTTAAATACTAAATTTTAAAAATTTAAATATTAAAACTTTAAATTTTAAAATTTAAAAATTTAAATATTAAATTTTAAAAATTTGAATATTAAAACTTTAAATTTTAAAATTTAAAAATTTAAATACTAAATTTTTAAAATTGAATTATTAAAATTTTAAATTTTAAAATTTAAAAATTTAAATTTTAAAATTTAAAAATTTAAATTTTAAAATTTAAAAATTTAAATTTTAAAATTTAAAAATTTAAATTTTAAAATTTAAAAATTTAATATATCTAGTATTTAAATTTTTAAATTTTTAAATTTTAAAATTTTAAAATTTAAAAATTTAAAAATTTAAATACTAGATATTAAAAATTTAATTATTAAAACTTTAAATTTTAAAATTTAAAAATTTAAATTTTAAAATTTAAAAATTTAAATTTTAAAATTTAAAAATTTAAATACTAAATTTAAAAAATTTAATTATAAAAACTTTAAATTTTAAAATTTAAAAATTTAAATACTAAATTTTAAAAATTTAATTATTAAAACTTTAAATTTTAAAATTTAAAAATTTAAATACTAAATTTTAAAAATTTAAATATTAAAACTTTAAATTTTAAAATTTAAAAATTTAAATATTAAATTTTAAAAATTTGAATATTAAAACTTTAAATTTTAAAATTTAAAAATTTAAATACTAAATTTTTAAAATTGAATTATTAAAATTTTAAATTTTAAAATTTAAAAATTTAAATTTTAAAATTTAAAAATTTAAATTTTAAAATTTAAAAATTTAAATTTTAAAATTTAAAAATTTAAATTTTAAAATTTAAAAATTTAAATTTTAAAATTTAAAAATTTAAATTTTAAAATTTAAAAATTTTAATTTGAATATTTAAAAATTTAAATTTTAAAATTTAAAAATTTAAATACTAAATTTTAAAAATTTAATTATTAAAACTTTAAATTTTAAAATTTAAAAATTTAAAAATTTAAATACTAAATTTTAAATTATTTATTAAAATTTTAAATTTTAAAATTTAAAAATTTAAATACTAAATTTTAAAAATTTAATTATTAAAACTTTAACTTTTAAAATTTAAAAATTTAAATACTAAATTTTAAAAATTTAATTATTAAAATTTTAAATTTTAAAATTTAAAAATTTAAATACTAAATTTTAAAAATTTGAATATTAAAACTTTAAATTTTAAAATTTAAAAATTTAAATTTTAAAATTTAAAAATTTAAATTTTAAAATTTAAAAATTTAAATACAAAATTTTAAAAATTTAATTTCAAAACTTTAAATTTTAAAATTTAAAAATTTAAATACTAAATTTTAATAATTTAAAAATTTAAATACTCAATTTTAAAAATTTAATTATTAAAACTTTAAATTTTAAAATTTAAAAATTTAAAAATTTAAATACTAAATATTAAAAATTTAATTATTAAAACTTTAAATTTTAAAATTTAAAAATTTAAATTTTAAAATTTAAAAATTTAAATTTTAAAATTTAAAAATTTAAATTTTAAAATTTAAAAATTTAAATACTAAATTTTAAAAATATAATTTCAAAACTTTAAATTTTAAAATTTAAAAATTTAAATACTAAATTTTAATAATTTAAAAATTTAAATACTCAATTTTAAAAATTTAATTATTAAAACTTTAAATTTTAAAATTTAAAAATTTAAAAATTTAAATACTAAATATTAAAAATTTAATTATTAAAACTTTAAATTTTAAAATTTAAAAATTTAAATTTTAAAATTTAAAAATTTAAATTTTAAAATTTAAAAATTTAAATACTAAATTTAAAAAATTTAATTATAAAAACTTTAAATTTTAAAATTTAAAAATTTAAAAATTTAAAAATTTAAATACTAAATTTTAAAAATTTAATTATTAAAACTTTAAATTTTAAAATTTTAAAATTTAAAAATTTAAAAATTTAAATACTAAATTTTAAAAATTTAATTATTAAAACTTTAAATTTTAATATTTAAAAATTTAAATACTAAATTTTAAAAATTTAAATATTAAAACTTTAAATTTTAAAATTTAAAAATTTAAATACTAAATTTTAAACTTTTAATTATTAAAACGTTAAATTTTAAAATTTAAAAATTTAAATTTTAAAATTTAAAAATTTAAATTTTAAAATTTAAAAATTTAAATACTAAATGTAATAATTTAAATATTTAAATACTCAATTTTAAAAATTTAATTATTAAAACTTTAAATTTTAAAATTTAAAAATTTAAATACTAAATATTAAAAATTTAATTATTAAAACTTTAAATTTTAAAATTTAAAAATATAAATTTTAAAATTTAAAAATTTAAATTTTAAAATTTAAAAATTTAAATACTAAATTTTAAACATTTAATTATTAAAACGTTAAATTTTAAAATTTAAAAATTTAAATTTTAAAATTTAAAAATTTAAATTTTCAAATTTAAAAATTTAAATTTTAAAATTTAAAAATTTAAATTTTAAAATTTAAAAATTTAAATTTGAATATTTAAAAATTTAAATTTTAAAATTTAAAAATTTAAATACTAAATTTTAAAAATTTTATTATTAAAACTTTAAATTTTAAAATTTAAAAATTTAAAAATTTAAATACTAAATTTTAAAAATTTATTTATTAAAATTTTAAATTTTAAAATTTAAAAATTTAAATACTAAATTTTAAATATTTAATTATTAAAACTTTAAATTTTAAAATTTAAAAATTTAAAAATTTAAATACTAGATATTAAAAATTTAATTATTAAAACTTTAAATTTTAAAATTTAAAAATTTAAATTTTAAAATTTAAAAATTTAAATTTTAAAATTTAAAAATTTAAATACTAAATTTAAAAAATTTAATTATAAAAACTTTAAATTTTAAAATTTAAAAATTTAAATACTAAATTTTAAAAATTTAATTATTAAAACTTTAAATTTTAAAATTTAAAAATTTAAATACTAAATTTTAAAAATTTAAATATTAAAACTTTAAATTTTAAAATTTAAAAATTTAAATATTAAATTTTAAAAATTTGAATATTAAAACTTTAAATTTTAAAATTTAAAAATTTAAATACTAAATTTTTAAAATTGAATTATTAAAATTTTAAATTTTAAAATTTAAAAATTTAAATTTTAAAATTTAAAAATTTAAATTTTAAAATTTAAAAATTTAAATTTTAATTTGAATAATTAAAAATTTAAATTTTAAAATTTAAAAATTTAAATACTAAATTTTAAAAATTTAATTATTAAAACTTTAAATTTTAAAATTTAAAAATTTAAATACTAAATTTTAAATTATTTATTAAAATTTTAAATTTTAAAATTTAAAAATTTAAATACTAAATTTTAAAAATTTAATTATTAAAACTTTAACTTTTAAAATTTAAAAATTTAAATACTAAATTTTAAAAATTTAATTATTAAAATTTTAAATTTTAAAATTTAAAAATTTAAATACTAAATTTTAAAAATTTGAATATTAAAACTTTAAATTTTAAAATTTAAAAATTTAAATTTTAAAATTTAAAAATTTAAATTTTAAAATTTAAAAATTTAAATACAAAATTTTAAAAATTTAATTTCAAAACTTTAAATTTTAAAATTTAAAAATTTAAATACTAAATTTTAATAATTTAAAAATTTAAATACTCAATTTTAAAAATTTAATTATTAAAACTTTAAATTTTAAAATTTAAAAATTTAAAAATTTAAATACTAAATATTAAAAATTTAATTATTAAAACTTTAAATTTTAAAATTTAAAAATTTAAATTTTAAAATTTAAAAATTTAAATTTTAAAATTTAAAAATTTAAATTTTAAAATTTAAAAATTTAAATACTAAATTTTAAAAATTTAATTTCAAAACTTTAAATTTTAAAATTTAAAAATTTAAATACTAAATTTTAATAATTTAAAAATTTAAATACTCAATTTTAAAAATTTAATTATTAAAACTTTAAATTTTAAAATTTAAAAATTTAAAAATTTAAATACTAAATATTAAAAATTTAATTATTAAAACTTTAAATTTTAAAATTTAAAAATTTAAATTTTAAAATTTAAAAATTTAAATTTTAAAATTTAAAAATTTAAATACTAAATTTAAAAAATTTAATTATAAAAACTTTAAATTTTAAAATTTAAAAATTTAAAAATTTAAAAATTTAAATACTAAATTTTAAAAATTTAATTATTAAAACTTTAAATTTTAAAATTTAAAAATTTAAATACTAAATTTTAAAAATTTAAATATTAAAACTTTAAATTTTAAAATTTAAAAATTTAAAAATTTAAATACTAAATATTAAAAATTTAATTATTAAAACTTTAAATTTTAAAATTTAAAAATTTAAATTTTAAAATTTAAAAATTTAAATTTTAAAATTTAAAAATTTAAATTTTAAAATACTAAATTTAAAAAATTTAATTATAAAAACTTTAAATTTTAAAATTTTAAAATTTAAAAATTTAAAAATTTAAATACTAAATTTTAAAAATTTAATTATTAAAACTTTAAGTTTTAAAATTTAAAAATTTAAATACTAAATTTTAAAAATTTAAATATTAAAACTTTAAATTTTAAAATTTAAAAATTTAAAAATTTAAATACTAAATATTAAAAATTTAATTAATAAAACTTTAAATTTTAAAATTTAAAAATTTAAATTTTAAAATTTAAAAATTTAAATTTTAAAATTTAAAAATTTTAATTTTAAAATTTAAAAATTTAAATTTTAAAATACTAAATTTAAAAAATTTAATTATAAAAACTTTAAATTTTAAAATTTTAAAATTTAAAAATTTAAATACTAAATTTTAAAAATTTAAATATTAAAACTTTAAATTTTAAAATTTAAAAATTTAAATACTAAATTTTAAACTTTTAATTATTAAAACGTTAAATTTTAAAATTTAAAAATTTAAATTTTAAAATTTAAAAATTTAAATTTTAAAATTTAAAAATTTAAATTTTAAAATTTAAAAATTTAAATTTTAAAATTTAAAAATTTAAATTTTAAAATTTAAAAATTTAAATACTAAATTTTAAACATTTAATTATTAAAACGTTAAATTTTAAAATTTAAAAATTTAAATTTTAAAATTTAAAAATTTAAATTTGAATATTTAAAAATTTAAATTTTAAAATTTAAAAATTTAAATACTAAATTTTAAAAATTTAATTATTAAAACTTTAAATTTTAAAATTTAAAAATTTAAAAATTTAAATACTAAATTTTAAAAATTTATTTATTAAAATTTTAAATTTTAAAATTTAAAAATTTAAATACTAAATTTTAAAAATTTAATTATTAAAACTTTAAATTTTAAAATTTAAAAATTTAAAAATTTAAATACTAGATATTAAAAATTTAATTATTAAAACTTTAAATTTTAAAATTTAAAAATTTAAATTTTAAAATTTAAAAATTTAAATTTTAAAATTTAAAAATTTAAATACTAAATTTAAAAAATTTAATTATAAAAACTTTAAATTTTAAAATTTAAAAATTTAAAAATTTAAATACTAAATCTTAAAAATTTAATTATTAAAACTTTAAATTTTAAAATTTAAAAATTTAAATACTAAATTTTAAAAATTTAAATATTAAAACTTTAAATTTTAAAATTTAAAAATTTAAATATTAAATTTTAAAAATTTGAATATTAAAACTTTAAATTTTAAAATTTAAAAATTTAAATACTAAATTTTTAAAATTGAATTATTAAAATTTTAAATTTTAAAATTTAAAAATTTAAATTTTAAAATTTAAAAATTTAAATTTTAAAATTTAAAAATTTAAATTTTAAAATTTAAAAATTTTAATTTGAATATTTAAAAATTTAAATTATAAAATTTAAAAATTTAAATACTAAATTTTAAAAATTTAATTATTAAAACTTTACATTTTAAAATTTAAAAATTTAAAAATTTAAATACTAAATTTTAAATTATTTATTAAAATTTTAAATTTTAAAATTTAAAAATTTAAATACTAAATTTTAAAAATTTAATTATTAAAACTTTAACTTTTAAAATTTAAAAATTTAAATACTAAATTTTAAAAATTTAATTATTAAAACTTTAAATTTTAAAATTTAAAAATTTAAATACTAAATTTTAAAAATTTGAATATTAAAACTTTAAATTTTAAAATTTAAAAATTTAAATTTTAAAATTTAAAAATTTAAATTTTAAAATTTAAAAATTTAAATACTAAATTTTAAAAATTTAATTTCAAAACTTTAAATTTTAAAATTTAAAAATTTAAATACTAAATTTTAATAATTTAAAAATTTAAATACTCAATTTTAAAAATTTAATTATTAAAACTTTAAATTTTAAAATTTAAAAATTTAAAAATTTAAATACTAAATATTAAAAATTTAATTATTAAAACTTTAAATTTTAAAATTTAAAAATTTAAATTTTAAAATTTAAAAATTTAAATTTTAAAATTTAAAAATTTAAATACTAAATTTAAAAAATTTAATTATAAAAACTTTAAATTTTAAAATTTAAAAATTTAAAAATTTAAATATTAAATTTTAAAAATTTGAATATTAAAACTTTAAATTTTAAAATTTAAAAATTTAAATACTAAATTTTAAAAATTTGAATATTAAAACTTTAAATTTTAAAATTTAAAAATTTAAATTTTAAAATTTAAAAATTTAAATTTTAAAATTTAAAAATTTAAATTTTAAAATTTAAAAATTTAAATACTAAATTATAAAAATTTAATTTCAAAACTTTAAATTTTAAAATTTAAAAATTTAAATACTAAATTTTAATAATTTAAAAATTTAAATACTCAATTTTAAAAATTTAATTATTAAAACTTTAAATTTTAAAATTTAAAAATTTAAAAATTTAAATACTAAATATTAAAAATTTAATTATTAAAACTTTAAATTTTAAAATTTAAAAATTTAAATTTTAAAATTTAAAAATTTAAAAATTTAAATACTAAATTTAAAAAATTTAATTATAAAAACTTTAAATTTTAAAATTTAAAAATTTAAAAATTTAAATACTAAATTTTAAAAATTTAATTATTAAAACTTTAAATTTTAAAATTTAAAAATTTAAATACTAAATTTTAAAAATTTAAATATTAAAACTTTAAATTTTAAAATTTAAAAATTTAAAAATTTAAATACTAAATATTAAAAATTTAATTATTAAAACTTTAAATTTTAAAATTTAAAAATTTAAATTTTAAAATTTAAAAATTTAAATACTAAATTTTAAAAATTTAAATATTAAAACTTTAAATTTTAAAATTTAAAAATTTAAATACTAAATATTAAAAATTTAATTATTAAAACTTTAAATTTTAAAATTTAAAAATTTAAATTTTAAAATACTAAATTTAAAAAATTTAATTATAAAAACTTTAAATTTTAAAATTTTAAAATTTAAAAATTTAAAAATTTAAATACTAAATTTTAAAAATTTAATTATTAAAACTTTAAATTTTAAAATTTAAAAATTTAAATACTAAATTTTAAAAATTTAAATATTAAAACTTTAAATTTTAAAATTTAAAAATTTAAAAATTTAAATACTAAATATTAAAAATTTAATTATTAAAACTTTAAATTTTAAAATTTAAAAATTTAAATTTTAAAATTTAAAAATTTAAATTTTAAAATTTAAAAATTTAAATTTTAAAATTTAAAAATTTAAATTTTAAAATTTAAAAATTTAAATTTTAAAATACTAAATTTAAAAAATTTAATTATAAAAACTTTAAATTTTAAAATTTTAAAATTTAAAAATTTAAAAATTTAAATACTAAATTTTAAAAATTTAATTATTAAAACTTTAAATTTTAAAATTTAAAAATTTAAATACTAAATTTTAAAAATTTAAATATTAAAACTTTAAATTTTAAAATTTAAAAATTTAAATACTAAATTTTAAACTTTTAATTATTAAAACGTTAAATTTTAAAATTTAAAAATTTAAATTTTAAAATTTAAAAATTTAAATTTTAAAATTTAAAAATTTAAATACTAAATTTTAAAAAGTTAATTTCAAAACTTTAAATTTTAAAATTTAAAAATTTAAATACTAAATTTTAATAATTTAAATATTTAAATACTCAATTTTAAAAATTTAATTATTAAAACTTTAAATTTTAAAATTTAAAAATTTAAAAATTTAAATACTAAATATTAAAAATTTAATTATTAAAACTTTAAATTTTAAAATTTAAAAATTTAAATTTTAAAATTTAAAAATTTAAATTTTAAAATTTAAAAATTTAAATACTAAATTTAAAAAATTTAATTATAAAAACTTTAAATTTTAAAATTTAAAAATTTAAAAATTTAAATATTAAAACTTTAAATTTTAAAATTTAAAAATTTAAATTTTAAAATTTAAAAATTTAAATTTTAAAATTTAAAAATTTAAATTTTAAAATTTAAAAATTTAAATTTGAATATTTAAAAACTTAAATTTTAAAATTTAAAAATTTAAATACTAAATTTTAAAAATTTATTTATTAAAATTTTAAATTTTAAAATTTAAAAATTTAAATACTAAATTTTAAAAATTTAATTATTAAAACTTTAAATTTTAAAATTTAAAAATTTAAAAATTTAAATACTAAATATTAAAAATTTAATTATTAAAACTTTAAATTTTAAAATTTAAAAATTTAAATTTTAAAATTTAAAAATTTAAATTTTAAAATTTAAAAATTTAAATACTAAATTTAAAAAATTTAATTATAAAAACTTTAAATTTTAAAATTTAAAAATTTAAAAATTTAAATACTAAATTTTAAAAATTTAATTATTAAAACTTTAAATTTTAAAATTTAAAAATTTAAATACTAAATTTTAAAAATTTAAATATTAAAATTTTAAATTTTAAAATTTAAAAATTTAAATATTAAATTTTAAAAATTTGAATATTAAAACTTTAAATTTTAAAATTTAAAAATTTAAATACTAAATTTTTAAAATTGAATTATTAAAATTTTAAATTTTAAAATTTAAAAATTTAAATTTTAAAATTTAAAAATTTAAATTTTAAAATTTAAAAATTTAAATTTTAAAATTTAAAAATTTAAATTTTAAAATTTAAAAATTTAAATTTGAATATTTAAAAACTTAAATTTTAAAATTTAAAAATTTAAATACTAAATTTTAAAAATTTATTTATTAAAATTTTAAATTTTAAAATTTAAAAATTTAAATACTAAATTTTAAAAATTTAATTATTAAAACTTTAAATTTTAAAATTTAAAAATTTAAAAATTTAAATACTAAATATTAAAAATTTAATTATTAAAACTTTAAATTTTAAAATTTAAAAATTTAAATTTTAAAATTTAAAAATTTAAATTTTAAAATTTAAAAATTTAAATACTAAATTTAAAAAATTTAATTATAAAAACTTTAAATTTTAAAATTTAAAAATTTAAAAATTTAAATACTAAATTTTAAAAATTTAATTATTAAAACTTTAAATTTTAAAATTTAAAAATTTAAATACTAAATTTTAAAAATTTAAATATTAAAATTTTAAATTTTAAAATTTAAAAATTTAAATATTAAATTTTAAAAATTTGAATATTAAAACTTTAAATTTTAAAATTTAAAAATTTAAATACTAAATTTTTAAAATTGAATTATTAAAATTTTAAATTTTAAAATTTAAAAATTTAAATTTTAAAATTTAAAAATTTAAATTTTAAAATTTAAAAATTTAAATTTTAAAATTTAAAAATTTAAATACTAAATTTTAAAAATTTAATTATTAAAACTTTAAATTTTAAAATTTAAAAATTTAAAAATTTAAATACTAAATTTTAAAAATTTAATTATTAAAACTTTAAATTTTAAAATTTAAAAATTTAAATACTAAATTTTAAAAATTTAAATATTAAAACTTTAAATTTTAAAATTTAAAAATTTAAAAATTTAAATACTAAATATTAAAAATTTAATTATTAAAACTTTAAATTTTAAAATTTAAAAATTTAAATTTTAAAATTTAAAAATTTAAATTTTAAAATTTAAAAATTTAAATTTTAAAATACTAAATTTAAAAAATTTAATTATAAAAACTTTAAATTTTAAAATTTTAAAATTTAAAAATTTAAATACTAAATTTTAAACTTTTAATTATTAAAACGTTAAATTTTAAAATTTAAAAATTTAAATTTTAAAATTTAAAAATTTAAATTTTAAAATTTAATAATTTAAATACTAAATTTTAAAAAGTTAATTTCAAAACTTTAAATTTTAAAATTTAAAAATTTATATACTAAATTTTAATAATTTAAATATTTAAATACTCAATTTTAAAAATTTAATTATTAAAACTTTAAATTTTAAAATTTAAAAATTTAAAAATTTAAATACTAAATATTAAAAATTTAATTATTAAAACTTTAAATTTTAAAATTTAAAAATTTAAAAATTTAAATTTTAAAATTTAAAAATTTAAATACTAAATTTAAAAAATTTAATTATAAAAACTTTAAATTTTAAAATTTAAAAATTTAAAAATTTAAATATTAAAACTTTAAATTTTAAAATTTAAAAATTTAAATACTAAATTTTAAACATTTAATTATTAAAACGTTAAATTTAAAAATTTAAATTTTAAAATTTAAAAATTTAAATTTTAAAATTTAAAAATTTAAATTTTAAAATTTAAAAATTTAAATTTTAAAATTTAATAATTTAAATTTGAATATTTAAAAATTTAAATTTTAAAATTTAAAAATTTAAATACTAAATTTTAAAAATTTAATTATTAAGACGTTAAATTTTAAAATTTAAAAATTTAAAAATTTAAATACTAAATTTTAAAAATTTATTTATTAAAATTTTAAATTTTAAAATTTAAAAATTTAAATACTAAATTTTAAAAATTTAATTATTAAAACTTTAAATTTTAAAATTTAAAAATTTAAAAATTTAAATACTAAATATTAAAAATTTAATTATTAAAACTTTAAATTTTAAAATTTAAAAATTTAAATTTTAAAATTTAAAAATTTAAATTTTAAAATTTAAAAATTTAAATACTAAATTTAAAAAATTTAATTATAAAAACTTTAAATTTTAAAATTTAAAAATTTAAAAATTTAAATACTAAATTTTAAAAATTTAATTATTAAAACTTTAAATTTTAAAATTTAAAAATTTAAATACTAAATTTTAAAAATTTAAATATTAAAACTTTAAATTTTAAAATTTAAAAATTTAAATATTAAATTTTAAAAATTAGAATATTAAAACTTTAAATTTTAAAATTTAAAAATTTAAATACTAAATTTTTAAAATTGAATTATTAAAATTTTAAATTTTAAAATTTAAAAATTTAAATTTTAAAATTTAAAAATTTAAATTTTAAAATTTATAAATTTAAATTTTAAAATTTAAAAATTTAAATTTTAAAATTTAAAAATTTTAATTTGAATATTTAAAAATTTAAATTTTAAAATTTAAAAATTTAAATACTAAATTTTAAAAATTTAATTATTAAAACTTTAAATTTTAAAATTTAAAAATTTAAAAATTTAAATACTAAATTTTAAATTATTTATTAAAATTTTAAATTTTAAAATTTAAAAATTTAAATACTAAATTTTAAAAATTTAATTATTAAAACTTTAACTTTTAAAATTTAAAAATTTAAATACTAAATTTTAAAAATTTAATTATTAAAACTTTAAATTTTAAAATTTAAAAATTTAAATACTAAATTTTAAAAATTTATATATTAAAACTTTAAATTTTAAAATTTAAAAATTTAAATACTAAATTTTAAACTTTTAATTATTAAAACGTTAAATTTTAAAATTTAAAAATTTAAATTTTAAAATTTAAAAATTTAAATACTAAATTTTAAAAAGTTAATTTCAAAACTTTAAATTTTAAAATTTAAAAATTTAAATACTAAATTTTAATAATTTAAATATTTAAATACTCAATTTTAAAAATTTAATTATTAAAACTTTAAATTTTAAAATTTAAAAATTTAAAAATTTAAATACTAAATATTAAAAATTTAATTATTAAAACTTTAAATTTTAAAATTTAAAAATTTAAATTTTAAAATTTAAAAATTTAAATTTTAAAATTTAAAAATTTAAATTTTAAAATTTAAAAATTTAAATACTAAATTTAAAAAATTTAATTATAAAAACTTTAAATTTAAAAATTTAAAAATTTAAAATTTTAAATATTAAAACTTTAAATTTTAAAATTTAAAAATTTAAATACTAAATTTTAAACATTTAATTATTAAAACGTTAAATTTTAAAATTTAAAAATTTAAATTTTAAAATTTAAAAATTTAAATTTTAAAATTTAAAAATTTAAATTTTAAAATTTAAAAATTTAAATACTAAATTTTAAAAATTTAATTATTAAAACTTTAAATTTTAAAATTTAAAAATTTAAAAATTTAAATACTAAATTTTAAATATTTATTTATTAAAATTTTAAATTTTAAAATTTAAAAATTTAAATACTAAATTTTAAAAATTTAATTATTAAAACTTTAAATTTTAAAATTTAAAAATTTAAAAATTTAAATACTAAATATTAAAAATTTAATTATTAAAACTTTAAATTTTAAAATTTAAAAATTTAAATTTTAAAATTTAAAAATTTAAATTTTAAAATTTAAAAATTTAAATACTAAATTTAAAAAATTTAATTATAAAAACTTTAAATTTTAAAATTTAAAAATTTAAAAATTTAAATACTAAATTTTAAAAATTTAATTATTAAAACTTTAAATTTTAAAATTTAAAAATTTAAATACTAAATTTTAAAAATTTAAATATTAAAACTTTAAATTTTAAAATTTAAAAATTTAAATATTGAATTTTAAAAATTTGAATATTAAAACTTTAAATTTTAAAATTTAAAAATTTAAATACTAAATTTTTAAAATTGAATTATTAAAATTTTAAATTTTAAAATTTAAAAATTTAAATTTTAAAATTTAAAAATTTAAATTTTAAAATTTAAATACTAAATTTAAAAAATTTAATTATAAAAACTTTAAATTTTAAAATTTAAAAATTTAAAAATTTAAATACTAAATTTTAAAAATTTAATTATTAAAACTTTAAATTTTAAAATTTAAAAATTTAAAAATTTAAATATTAAAACTTTAAATTTTAAAATTTAAAAATTTAAATACTAAATTTTAAACATTTAATTATTAAAACGTTAAATTTTAAAATTTAAAAATTTAAATTTTAAAATTTAAAAATTTAAATTTTAAAATTTAAAAATTTAAATTTTAAAATTTAAAAATTTAAATTTTAAAATTTAAAAATTTAAATTTGAATATTTAAAAATTTAAATTTTAAAATTTAAAAATTTAAATACTAAATTTTAAAAATTTAATTATAAAAACTTTAAATTTTAAAATTTAAAAATTTAAATACTAAATTTTTAAAATTGAATTATTAAAATTTTAAATTTTAAAATTTAAAAATTTAAATTTTAAAATTTAAAAATTTAAATTTTAAAATTTAAAAATTTAAATTTTAAAATTTAAAAATTTAAATTTTAAAATTTAAAAATTTAAATTTGAATATTTAAAAATTTAAATTTTAAAATTTAAAAATTTAAATACTAAATTTTAAAAATTTAATTATTAAAACTTTAAATTTTAAAATTTAAAAATTTAAAAATTTAAATATTAAATTTTAAATTATTTATTAAAATTTTAAATTTTAAAATTTAAAAATTTAAATACTAAATTTTAAAAATTTATTTATTAAAACTTTAACTTTTAAAATTTAAAAATTTAAATACTAAATTTTAAAAATTTAATTATTAAAACTTTAAATTTTAAAATTTAAAAATTTAAATACTAAATTTTAAAAATTTGAATATTAAAACTTTAAATTTTAAAATTTAAAAATTTAAATTTTAAAATTTAAAAATTTAAATTTTAAAATTTTAAAAATTTAAATACTAAATTTTAAAAATTTAATTTCAAAACTTTAAATTTTAAAATTTAAAAATTTAAAAATTTAAATTTTAAAATTTAAAAATTTAAATTTTAAAATTTAAAAATTTAAATTTTAAAATTTAAAACTTTAAATTTTAAAATTTAAAAATTTAAATACTAAATTTTAAAAATTTAATTTCAAAACTTTAAATTTTAAAATTTAAAAATTTGAATACTAAATTTTAATAATTTAAAAATTTAAATACTCAATTTTAAAAATTTAATTATTAAAACTTTAAATTTTAAAATTTAAAAATTTAAAAATTTAAATACTAAATATTAAAAATTTAATTATTAAAACTTTAAATTTTAAAATTTAAAAATTTAAAAATTTAAATACTAAATTTTAAAAATTTATTTATTAAAATTTTAAATTTTAAAATTTAAAAATTTAAATACTAAATTTTAAAAATTTAATTATTAAAACTTTAAATTTTAAAATTTAAAAATTTAAAAATTTAAATACTAAATATTAAAAATTTAATTATAAAAACTTTAAATTTTAAAATTTAAAAATTTAAATACTAAATTTTTAAAATTGAATTATTAAAATTTTAAATTTTAAAATTTAAAAATTTAAATTTTAAAATTTAAAAATTTAAATTTTAAAATTTAAAAATTTAAATTTTAAAATTTAAAAATTTAAATTTTGAAATTTAAAAATTTAAATTTGAATATTTAAAAATTTAAATTTTAAAATTTAAAAATTTAAATACTAAATTTTATAAATTTAATTATTAAAACTTTAAATTTTAAAATTTAAAAATTTAAAAATTTAAATACTAAATTTTAAATTATTTATTAAAATTTTAAATTTTAAAATTTAAAAATTTAAATACTAAATTTTAAAAATTTAATTATTAAAACTTTAACTTTTGAAATTTAAAAATTTAAATACTAAATTTTAAAAATTTAATTCTTAAAACTTTAAATTTTAAAATTTAAAAATTTAAATACTAAATTTTAAAAATTTGAATATTAAAACTTTAAATTTTAAAATTTAAAAATTTAAATTTTAAAATTTAAAAATTTAAATTTTAAAATTTTAAAAATTTAAATACTAAATTTTAAAAATTTAATTTCAAAACTTTAAATTTTAAAATTTAAATACTAAATTTTAATAATTTAAAAATTTAAATACTCAATTTTAAAAATTTAATTATTAAAAATTTAAATACTAAATTTTAATAATTTAAAAATTTAAATACTAAATTTAAAAAATTTAATTATAAAAACTTTAAATTTTAAAATTTAAAAATTTAAAAATTTAAATACTAAATTTTAAAAATTTAATTATTAAAACTTTAAATTTTAAAATTTAAAAATTTAAATTTTAAAATTTAAAAATTTAAATTTTAAAATTTAAAAATTTAAATTTTAAAATACTAAATTTAAAAAATTTAATTATAAAAACTTTAAATTTTAAAATTTTAAAATTTAAAAATTTAAATACTAAATTTTAAAAGTTTAATTATTAAAACTTTAAATTTTAAAATTTAAAAATTTAAATGCTAAGTTTTAAAAATTTAAATATTAAAACATTAAATTTTTAAATTTAAAAATTTAAATAGTAAATTTTAAACATTTAATTATTATAACGTTAAATTTTAAAATTTAAAAATTTAAATTTTAAAATTTAAAAATTTAAATTAAAAAATTTAAAAATTTAAATTTTAAAATTTAAAAATTTAAATTTTAAAATTTAAAAATTTAAATACTAAATTTTAAAAATTTAATTTCAAAACTTTAAATTTTAAAATTTAAAAATTTAAAAACTAAATTTTAATAATTTAAAAATTTAAATACTCAATTTTAAAAATTTAATTATTAAAACTTTAAATTTTAAAATTTAAAAATTTAAAAAATTAAAAATTTAAATACTAAATATTAAAAATTTAATTATTAAAACTTTAAATTTTAAAATTTAAAAATTTAAATTTTAAAATTTAAAAATTTAAATTTTAAAATTTAAAAATTTAAATTTGAATATTTAAAAATTTAAATTTTAAAATTTAAAAATTTAAATACTAAATTTAAAAAATTTAATTATAAAAACTTTAAATTTTAAAATTTAAAAATTTAAAAATTTAAATACTAAATTTTAAAAATTTAATTATTAAAACTTTAAATTTTAAAATTTAAAAATTTAAAAATTTAAATATTAAAACTTTAAATTTTAAAATTTAAAAATTTAAATACTAAATTTTAAACATTTAATTATTAAAACGTTAAATTTTAAAATTTAAAAATTTAAATTTTAAAATTTAAAAATTTAAATTTTAAAATTTAAAAATTTAAATTTTAAAATTTAAAAATTTAAATTTTAAAATTTAAAAATTTAAATTTGAATATTTAAAAATTTAAATTTTAAAATTTAAAAATTTAAATACTAAATTTAAAAAATTTAATTATAAAAACTTTAAATTTTAAAATTTAAAAATTTAAAAATTTAAATACTAAATTTTAAAAATTTAATTATTAAAACTTTAAATTTTAAAATTTAAAAATTTAAATTTTAAAATTTAAAAATTTAAATTTTAAAATTGAAAAATTTAAATTTTAAAATACTAAATTTAAAAAATTTAATTATAAAAACTTTAAATTTTAAAATTTTAAAATTTAAAAATTTAAATACTAAATTTTAAAAGTTTAATTATTAAAACTTTAAATTTTAAAATTTAAAAATTTAAATACTCAATTTTAAAAATTTAATTATTAAAACTTTAAATTTTAAAATTTAAAAATTTAAAAATTTAAAAATTTAAATACTATATATTAAAAATTTAATTATTAAAACATTAAATTTTAAAATTTAAAAATTTAAATTTTAAAATTTAAAAATTTAAATTTTAAAATTTAAAAATTTAAATTTTAAAATTTAAAAATTTAAATACTAAATTTAAAAAATTTAATTATAAAAACTTTAAATTTTAAAATTTAAAAATTTAAAAATTTAAATTCTAAATTTTAAAAATTTAATTATTAAAACTTTAAATTTTAAAATTTAAAAATTTAAATGCTAAGTTTTAAAAATTTAAATATTAAAACATTAAATTTTTAAATTTAAAAATTTAAATAGTAAATTTTAAACATTTAATTATTATAACGTTAAATTTTAAAATTTAAAAATTTAAATTTTAAAATTTAAAAATTTAAATTTAAAAATTTAAAAATTTAAATTTTAAAATTTAAAAATTTAAATTTTAAAATTTAAAAATTTAAATTTGAATATTTAAAAATTTAAATTTTAAAATTTAAAAATTTAAATACTAAATTTTAAAAATTTAATTATTAAAACTTTAAAATTTATAATTTAAAAATTTAAAAATTTAAATACTAAATTTTAAAAATTTATTTATTAAAATTTTAAATTTTAAAATTTAAAAATTTAAATACTAAATTTTAAAAATTTAATTATTAAAACTTTAAATTTTAAAATTTAAAAATTTAAAAATTTAAATATTAAAACTTTAAATTTTAAAATTTAAAAATTTAAATACTAAATTTTAAACATTTAATTATTAAAACGTTAAATTTTAAAATTTAAAAATTTAAATTTTAAAATTTAAAAATTTAAATTTTAAAATTTAAAAATTTAAATTTTAAAATTTAAAAATTTAAATTTTAAAATTTAAAAATTTAAATTTGAATATTTAAAAATTTAAATTTTAAAATTTAAAAATTTAAATACTAAATTTAAAAAATTTAATTATAAAAACTTTAAATTTTAAAATTTAAAAATTTAAAAATTTAAATACTAAATTTTAAAAATTTAATTATTAAAACTTTAAATTTTAAAATTTAAAAATTTAAATTTTAAAATTTAAAAATTTAAATTTTAAAATTGAAAAATTTAAATTTTAAAATACTAAATTTAAAAAATTTAATTATAAAAACTTTAAATTTTAAAATTTTAAAATTTAAAAATTTAAATACTAAATTTTAAAAGTTTAATTATTAAAACTTTAAATTTTAAAATTTAAAAATTTAAATACTAAATTTTAAAAATTTAAATATTAAAACTTTAAATTTTAAAATTTAAAAATTTAAATTTTAAAATTTAAAAATTTAAATTTTAAAATACTAAATTTAAAAAATTTAATTATAAAAACTTTAAATTTTAAAATTTTAAAATTTAAAAATTTAAATACTAAATTTTAAAAGTTTAATTATTAAAACTTTAAATTTTAAAATTTAAAAATTTAAATACTCAATTTTAAAAATTTAATTATTAAAACTTTAAATTTTAAAATTTAAAAATTTAAAAATTTAAAAATTTAAATACTATATATTAAAAATTTAATTATTAAAACTTTAAATTTTAAAATTTAAAAATTTAAATTTTAAAATTTAAAAATTTAAATTTTAAAATTTAAAAATTTAAATTTTAAAATTTAAAAATTTAAATACTAAATTTAAAAAATTTAATTATAAAAACTTTAAATTTTAAAATTTAAAAATTTAAAAATTTAAATTCTAAATTTTAAAAATTTAATTATTAAAACTTTAAATTTTAAAATTTAAAAATTTAAATGCTAAGTTTTAAAAATTTAAATATTAAAACATTAAATTTTTAAATTTAAAAATTTAAATAGTAAATTTTAAACATTTAATTATTATAACGTTAAATTTTAAAATTTAAAAATTTAAATTTTAAAATTTAAAAATTTAAATTTAAAAATTTAAAAATTTAAATTTTAAAATTTAAAAATTTAAATTTTAAAATTTAAAAATATAAATTTGAATATTTAAAAATTTAAATTTTAAAATTTAAAAATTTAAATACTAAATTTTAAAAATTTAATTATTAAAACTTTAAAATTTATAATTTAAAAATTTAAAAATTTAAATACTAAATTTTAAAAATTTATTTATTAAAATTTTAAATTTTAAAATTTAAAAATTTAAATACTAAATTTTAAAAATTTAATTATTAAAACTTTAAATTTTAAAATTTAAAAATTTAAATTTTAAAATTTAAAAATTTAAATTTGAATATTTAAAAATTTAAATTTTAAAATTTAAAAATTTAAATACTAAATTTTAAAAATTTAATTATTAAAACTTTAAATTTTATAATTTAAAAATTTAAAAATTTAAAAATTTAAATACTAAATTTTAAAAATTTATTTATTAAAATTTTAAATTTTAAAATTTAAAAATTTAAATACTAAATTTTAAAAATTTAATTATAAAAACTTTAAATTTTAAAATTTAAAAATTTAAATACTAAATTTTTAAAATTGAATTATTAAAATTTTAAATTTTAAAATTTAAAAATTTAAATTTTAAAATTTAAAAATTTAAATTATAAAATTTAAAAATTTAAATTTTAAAATTTAAAAATTTAAATTTTAAAATTTAAATTTTAAAATTTAAAAATTTAAATTTTAAAATTTAAAAATTTAAATTTTAAAATTTAAAAATTTAAATTTTAAAATTTAAAAATTTAAATTTTAAAATTTAAAAATTTAAATTTGAATATTTAAAAATTTAAATTTTAAAATTTAAAAATTTAAATACTAAATTTTAAAAATTTAATTATTAAAACTTTAAATTTTAAAATTTAAAAATTTAAAAATTTAAATACTAAATTTTAAATTATTTATTAAAATTTTAAATTTTAAAATTTAAAAATTTAAATACTAAATTTTAAAAATTTATTTATTAAAACTTTAACTTTTAAAATTTAAAAATTTAAATACTAAATTTTAAAAATTTAATTATTAAAACTTTAAATTTTAAAATTTAAAAATTTAAATACTAAATTTTAAAAATTTGAATATTAAAACTTTAAATTTTAAAATTTAAAAATTTAAATTTTAAAATTTAAAAATTTAAATTTTAAAATTTTAAAAATTTAAATACTAAATTTTAAAATTTAAAAATTTAAATTTAAAAATTTAAAAATTTAAATTTTAAAATTTAAAAATTTAAATTTTAAAATTTAAAAATTTAAATACTAAATTTTAAAAATTTAATTATAAAAACTTTAAATTTTAAAATTTAAAAATTTAAAAATTTAAATACTAAATTTTAAAAATTTAATTATTAAAACTTTAAATTTTAAAATTTAAAAATTTAAATTTTAAAATTTAAAAATTTAAATTTTAAAATTTAAAAATTTAAATTTTAAAATACTAAATTTAAAAAATTTAATTATAAAAACTTTAAATTTTAAAATTTTAAAATTTAAAAATTTAAATACTAAATTTTAAAAGTTTAATTATTAAAACTTTAAATTTTAAAATTTAAAAATTTAAATACTAAATTTTAAAAATTTAAATATTAAAACTTTAAATTTTAAAATTTAAAAATTTAAATATTAAATTTTAAAAATTTGAATATTAAAACTTTAAATTTTAAAATTTAAAAATTTAAATACTAAATTTTAAAAATTTAATTATTAAAACGTTAAATTTTAAAATTTAAAAATTTAAATTTTAAAATTTAAAAATTTAAATACTAAATTTTAAAAATTTAATTATTAAAACTTTAACTTTTGAAATTTAAAAATTTAAATACTAAATTTTAAAAATTTAATTCTTAAAACTTTAAATTTTAAAATTTAAAAATTTAAATACTAAATTTTAAAAATTTGAATATTAAAACTTTAAATTTTAAAATTTAAAAATTTAAATTTTAAAATTTAAAAATTTAAATTTTAAAATTTTAAAAATTTAAATACTAAATTTTAAAAATTTAATTTCAAAACTTTAAATTTTAAAATTTAAAAATTTAAATACTAAATTTTAATAATTTAAAAATTTAAATACTCAATTTTAAAAATTTAATTATTAAAAATTTAAATACTAAATTTTAATAATTTAAAAATTTAAATACTAAATTTAAAAAATTTAATTATAAAAACTTTAAATTTTAAAATTTAAAAATTTAAAAATTTAAATACTAAATTTTAAAAATTTAATTATTAAAACCTTAAATTTTAAAATTTAAAAATTTAAAAATTTAAAAATTTAAATACTAAATTTTAAAAATTTAAATATTAAAACTTTAAATTTTAAAATTTAAAAATTTAAATATTAAATTTTAAAAATTTGAATATTAAAACTTTAAATTTTAAAATTTAAAAATTTAAATACTAAATTTTAAAAATTTAATTATTAAAACGTTAAATTTTAAAATTTAAAAATTTAAATTTTAAAATTTAAAAATTTAAATTTTAAAATTTAAAAATTTAAATTTTAAAATTTAAAAATTTAAATTTTAAAATTTAAAAATTTAAATACTAAATTTTAATAATTTAAAAATATAAATACCCAATTTTAAAAATTTAATTATTAAAACTTTAAATTTAAAAATTTAAAAATTTAAATTTTAAAATTTAAAAATTTAAATTTTAAAATTTAAAACTTTAAATTTTAAAATTTAAAAATTTAAATACTAAATTTTAAAAATTTAATTTCAAAACTTTAAATTTTAAAATTTAAAAATTTGAATACTAAATTTTAATAATTTAAAAATTTAAATACTCAATTTTAAAAATTTAATTATTAAAACTTTAAATTTTAAAATTTAAAAATTTAAAAATTTAAAAATTTAAAAATTTAAATACTAAATATTAAAAATTTAATTATTAAAACTTTAAATTTTAAAATTTAAAAATTTAAATTTTAAAATTTAAAAATTTAAATTTTAAAATTTAAAAATTTAAATTTTAAAATTTAAAAATTTAAATTTTAAAATTTAAAAATTTAAATTTGAATATTTAAAAATTTAAATTTTAAAATTTAAAAATTTAAATACTAAATTTTAAAAATTTAATTATTAAAACTTTAAATTTTAAAATTTAAAAATTTAAAAATTTAAATACTAAATTTTAAATTATTTATTAAAATTTTAAATTTTAAAATTTAAAAATTTAAATACTAAATTTTAAAAATTTATTTATTAAAACTTTAACTTTTAAAATTTAAAAATTTAAATACTAAATTTTAAAAATTTAATTATTAAAACTTTAAATTTTAAAATTTAAAAATTTAAATACTAAATTTTAAAAATTTGAATATTAAAACTTTAAATTTTAAAATTTAAAAATTTAAATTTTAAAATTTAAAAATTTAAATTTTAAAATTTTAAAAATTTAAATACTAAATTTTAAAATTTAAAAATTTAAATTTAAAAATTTAAAAATTTAAATTTTAAAATTTAAAAATTTAAATTTTAAAATTTAAAAATTTAAATACTAAATTTTAAAAATTTAATTATAAAAACTTTAAATTTTAAAATTTAAAAATTTAAAAATTTAAATACTAAATTTTAAAAATTTAATTATTAAAACTTTAAATTTTAAAATTTAAAAATTTAAATTTTAAAATTTAAAAATTTAAATTTTAAAATTTAAAAATTTAAATTTTAAAATACTAAATTTAAAAAATTTAATTATAAAAACTTTAAATTTTAAAATTTTAAAATTTAAAAATTTAAATACTAAATTTTAAAAGTTTAATTATTAAAACTTTAAATTTTAAAATTTAAAAATTTAAATACTAAATTTTAAAAATTTAAATATTAAAACTTTAAATTTTAAAATTTAAAAATTTAAATATTAAATTTTAAAAATTTGAATATTAAAACTTTAAATTTTAAAATTTAAAAATTTAAATACTAAATTTTAAAAATTTAATTATTAAAACGTTAAATTTAAAAATTTAAAAATTTAAATTTTAAAATTTAAAAATTTAAATACTAAATTTTAAAAATTTAATTATTAAAACTTTAACTTTTGAAATTTAAAAATTTAAATACTAAATTTTAAAAATTTAATTCTTAAAACTTTAAATTTTAAAATTTAAAAATTTAAATACTAAATTTTAAAAATTTGAATATTAAAACTTTAAATTTTAAAATTTAAAAATTTAAATTTTAAAATTTAAAAATTTAAATTTTAAAATTTTAAAAATTTAAATACTAAATTTTAAAAATTTAATTTCAAAACTTTAAATTTTAAAATTTTAAAATTTAAAAATTTAAATACTAAATTTTAAAAGTTTAATTATTAAAACTTTAAATTTTAAAATTTAAAAATTTAAATACTAAATTTTAAAAATTTAAATATTAAAACTTTAAATTTTAAAATTTAAAAATTTAAATATTAAATTTTAAAAATTTGAATATTAAAACTTTAAATTTAAAAATTTAAAAATTTAAATACTAAATTTTAAAAATTTAATTATTAAAACGTTAAATTTTAAAATTTAAAAATTTAAATTTTAAAATTTAAAAATTTAAATTTTAAAATTTAAAAATTTAAATTTTAAAATTTAAAAATTTAAATTTTAAAATTTAAAAATTTAAATACTAAATTTTAATAATTTAAAAATATAAATACCCAATTTTAAAAATTTAATTATTAAAACTTTAAATTTAAAAATTTAAAAATTTAAATTTTAAAATTTAAAAATTTAAATTTTAAAATTTAAAACTTTAAATTTTAAAATTTAAAAATTTAAATACTAAATTTTAAAAATTTAATTTCAAAACTTTAAATTTTAAAATTTAAAAATTTGAATACTAAATTTTAATAATTTAAAAATTTAAATACTCAATTTTAAAAATTTAATTATTAAAACTTTAAATTTTAAAATTTAAAAATTTAAAAATTTAAAAATTTAAAAATTTAAATACTAAATATTAAAAATTTAATTATTAAAACTTTAAATTTTAAAATTTAAAAATTTAAATTTTAAAATTTAAAAATTTAAATTTTAAAATTTAAAAATTTAAATACTAAATTTAAAAAATTTAATTATAAAAACTTTAAATTTTAAAATTTAAAAATTTAAAAATTTAAATTCTAAATTTTAAAAATTTAATTATTAAAACTTTAAATTTTAAAATTTAAAAATTTAAATGCTAAATTTTAAAAATTTAAATATTAAAATTTTAAATTTTTAAATTTAAAAATTTAAATAGTAAATTTTAAACATTTAATTATTATAACGTTAAATTTTAAAATTTAAAAATTTAAATTTTAAAATTTAAAAATTTAAATTTAAAAATTTAAAAATTTAAATTTTAAAATTTAAAAATTTAAATTTTAAAATTTAAAAATTTAAATACTAAATTTTAAAAATTTAATTTCAAAACTTTAAATTTTAAAATTTAAAAATTTAAAAACTAAATTTTAATAATTTAAAAATTTAAATATTCAATTTTAAAAATTTAATTATTAAAACTTTAAATTTTAAAATTTAAAAATTTAAAAATTTAAATACTAAATATTAAAAATTTAATTATTAAAACTTTAAATTTTAAAATTTAAAAATTTAAATTTTAAAATTTAAAAATTTAAATTTTAAAATTTAAAAATTTAAATACTAAATTTAAAAAATTTAATTATAAAAACTTTAAATTTTAAAATTTAAAAATTTAAAAATTTAAATACTAAATTTTAAAAATTTAATTATAAAAACTTTAAATTTTAAAATTTAAAAATTTAAATACTAAATTTTTAAAATTGAATTATTAAAATTTTAAATTTTAAAATTTAAAAATTTAAATTTTAAAATTTAAAAATTTAAATTATAAAATTTAAAAATTTAAATTTTAAAATTTAAAAATTTAAATTTTAAAATTTAAATTTTAAAATTTAAAAATTTAAATTTTAAAATTTAAAAATTTAAATTTTAAAATTTAAAAATTTAAATTTTAAAATTTAAAAATTTAAATTTTAAAATTTAAAAATTTAAATTTGAATATTTAAAAATTTAAATTTTAAAATTTAAAAATTTAAATACTAAATTTTAAAAATTTAATTATTAAAACTTTAAATTTTAAAATTTAAAAATTTAAAAATTTAAATACTAAATTTTAAATTATTTATTAAAATTTTAAATTTTAAAATTTAAAAATTTAAATACTAAATTTTAAAAATTTATTTATTAAAACTTTAACTTTTAAAATTTAAAAATTTAAATACTAAATTTTAAAAATTTAATTATTAAAACTTTAAATTTTAAAATTTAAAAATTTAAATACTAAATTTTAAAAATTTGAATATTAAAACTTTAAATTTTAAAATTTAAAAATTTAAATTTTAAAATTTAAAAATTTAAATTTTAAAATTTTAAAAATTTAAATACTAAATTTTAAAATTTAAAAATTTAAATTTAAAAATTTAAAAATTTAAATTTTAAAATTTAAAAATTTAAATTTTAAAATTTAAAAATTTAAATACTAAATTTTAAAAATTTAATTATTAAAACTTTAACTTTTGAAATTTAAAAATTTAAATACTAAATTTTAAAAATTTAATTCTTAAAACTTTAAATTTTAAAATTTAAAAATTTAAATACTAAATTTTAAAAATTTAATTATTAAAACGTTAAATTTTAAAATTTAAAAATTTAAATTTTAAAATTTAAAAATTTAAATTTTAAAATTTAAAAATTTAAATTTTAAAATTTAAAAATTTAAATTTTAAAATTTAAAAATTTAAATACTAAATTTTAATAATTTAAAAATATAAATACCCAATTTTAAAAATTTAATTATTAAAACTTTAAATTTAAAAATTTAAAAATTTAAATTTTAAAATTTAAAAATTTAAATTTTAAAATTTAAAACTTTAAATTTTAAAATTTAAAAATTTAAATACTAAATTTTAAAAATTTAATTTCAAAACTTTAAATTTTAAAATTTAAAAATTTGAATACTAAATTTTAATAATTTAAAAATTTAAATACTCAATTTTAAAAATTTAATTATTAAAACTTTAAATTTTAAAATTTAAAAATTTAAAAATTTAAAAATTTAAATTCTAAATTTTAAAAATTTAATTATTAAAACTTTAAATTTTAAAATTTAAAAATTTAAATGCTAAATTTTAAAAATTTAAATATTAAAACTTTAAATTTTTAAATTTAAAAATTTAAATAGTAAATTTTAAACATTTAATTATTATAACGTTAAATTTTAAAATTTAAAAATTTAAATTTTAAAATTTAAAAATTTAAATTTAAAAATTTAAAAATTTAAATTTTAAAATTTAAAAATTTAAATTTTAAAATTTAAAAATTTAAATACTAAATTTTAAAAATTTAATTTCAAAACTTTAAATTTTAAAATTTAAAAATTTAAAAACTAAATTTTAATAATTTAAAAATTTAAATATTCAATTTTAAAAATTTAATTATTAAAACTTTAAATTTTAAAATTTAAAAATTTAAAAATTTAAATACTAAATATTAAAAATTTAATTATTAAAACTTTAAATTTTAAAATTTAAAAATTTAAATTTTAAAATTTAAAAATTTAAATTTTAAAATTTAAAAATTTAAATACTAAATTTAAAAAATTTAATTATAAAAACTTTAAATTTTAAAATTTAAAAATTTAAAAATTTAAATACTAAATTTTAAAAATTTAATTATTAAAACTTTAAATTTTATAATTTAAAAATTTAAAAATTTAAAAATTTAAATACTAAATTTTAAAAATTTATTTATTAAAATTTTAAATTTTAAAATTTAAAAATTTAAATACTAAATTTTAAAAATTTAATTATAAAAACTTTAAATTTTAAAATTTAAAAATTTAAATACTAAATTTTTAAAATTGAATTATTAAAATTTTAAATTTTAAAATTTAAAAATTTAAATTTTAAAATTTAAAAATTTAAATTATAAAATTTAAAAATTTAAATTTTAAAATTTAAAAATTTAAATTTTAAAATTTAAAAATTTAAATTTTAAAATTTAAAAATTTAAATTTTAAAATTTAAAAATTTAAATTTGAATATTTAAAAATTTAAATTTTAAAATTTAAAAATTTAAATACTAAATTTTAAAAATTTAATTATTAAAACTTTAAATTTTAAAATTTAAAAATTTAAATTTTAAAATTTAAAAATTTAAATTTGAATATTTAAAAATTTAAATTTTAAAATTTAAAAATTTAAATACTAAATTTTAAAAATTTAATTATTAAAACTTTAAATTTTATAATTTAAAAATTTAAAAATTTAAAAATTTAAATACTAAATTTTAAAAATTTATTTATTAAAATTTTAAATTTTAAAATTTAAAAATTTAAATACTAAATTTTAAAAATTTAATTATAAAAACTTTAAATTTTAAAATTTAAAAATTTAAAAATTTAAATACTAAATTTTAAAAATTTAATTATTAAAACTTTAAATTTTATAATTTAAAAATTTAAAAATTTAAAAATTTAAATACTAAATTTTAAAAATTTATTTATTAAAATTTTAAATTTTAAAATTTAAAAATTTAAATACTAAATTTTAAAAATTTAATTATAAAAACTTTAAATTTTAAAATTTAAAAATTTAAATACTAAATTTTTAAAATTGAATTATTAAAATTTTAAATTTTAAAATTTAAAAATTTAAATTTTAAAATTTAAAAATTTAAATTATAAAATTTAAAAATTTAAATTTTAAAATTTAAAAATTTAAATTTTAAAATTTAAAAATTTAAATTTTAAAATTTAAAAATTTAAATTTTAAAATTTAAAAATTTAAATTTGAATATTTAAAAATTTAAATTTTAAAATTTAAAAATTTAAATACTAAATTTTAAAAATTTAATTATTAAAACTTTAAATTTTAAAATTTAAAAATTTAAATTTTAAAATTTAAAAATTTAAATTTGAATATTTAAAAATTTAAATTTTAAAATTTAAAAATTTAAATACTAAATTTTAAAAATTTAATTATTAAAACTTTAAATTTTATAATTTAAAAATTTAAAAATTTAAAAATTTAAATACTAAATTTTAAAAATTTATTTATTAAAATTTTAAATTTTAAAATTTAAAAATTTAAATACTAAATTTTAAAAATTTAATTATAAAAACTTTAAATTTTAAAATTTAAAAATTTAAATACTAAATTTTTAAAATTGAATTATTAAAATTTTAAATTTTAAAATTTAAAAATTTAAATTTTAAAATTTAAAAATTTAAACTATAAAATTTAAAAATTTAAATTTTAAAATTTAAAAATTTAAATTTTAAAATTTAAATTTTAAAATTTAAAAATTTAAATTTTAAAATTTAAAAATTTAAATTTTAAAATTTAAAAATTTAAATTTTAAAATTTAAAAATTTAAATTTTAAAATTTAAAAATTTAAATTTGAATATTTAAAAATTTAAATTTTAAAATTTAAAAATTTAAATACTAAATTTTAAAAATTTAATTATTAAAACTTTAAATTTTAAAATTTAAAAATTTAAAAATTTAAATACTAAATTTTAAAAATTTAATTATTAAAACGTTAAATTTTAAAATTTAAAAATTTAAATTTTAAAATTTAAAAATTTAAATTTTAAAATTTAAAAATTTAAATACTAAATTTTAATAATTTAAAAATATAAATACCCAATTTTAAAAATTTAATTATTAAAACTTTAAATTTAAAAATTTAAAAATTTAAATTTTAAAATTTAAAAATTTAAATTTTAAAATTTAAAACTTTAAATTTTAAAATTTAAAAATTTAAATACTAAATTTTAAAAATTTAATTTCAAAACTTTAAATTTTAAAATTTAAAAATTTGAATACTAAATTTTAATAATTTAAAAATTTAAATACTCAATTTTAAAAATTTAATTATTAAAACTTTAAATTTTAAAATTTAAAAATTTAAAAATTTAAAAATTTAAAAATTTAAATACTAAATATTAAAAATTTAATTATTAAAACTTTAAATTTTAAAATTTAAAAATTTAAATTTTAAAATTTAAAAATTTAAATTTTAAAATTTAAAAATTTAAATTTTAAAATTTAAAAATTTAAATTTTAAAATTTAAAAATTTAAATTTGAATATTTAAAAATTTAAATTTTAAAATTTAAAAATTTAAATACTAAATTTTAAAAATTTAATTATTAAAACTTTAAATTTTAAAATTTAAAAATTTAAATTTTAAAATTTAAAAATTTAAATTTGAATATTTAAAAATTTAAATTTTAAAATTTAAAAATTTAAATACTAAATTTTAAAAATTTAATTATTAAAACTTTAAATTTTATAATTTAAAAATTTAAAAATTTAAAAATTTAAATACTAAATTTTAAAAATTTATTTATTAAAATTTTAAATTTTAAAATTTAAAAATTTAAATACTAAATTTTAAAAATTTAATTATAAAAACTTTAAATTTTAAAATTTAAAAATTTAAATACTAAATTTTTAAAATTGAATTATTAAAATTTTAAATTTTAAAATTTAAAAATTTAAATTTTAAAATTTAAAAATTTAAATTATAAAATTTAAAAATTTAAATTTTAAAATTTAAAAATTTAAATTTTAAAATTTAAATTTTAAAATTTAAAAATTTAAATTTTAAAATTTAAAAATTTAAATTTTAAAATTTAAAAATTTAAATTTTAAAATTTAAAAATTTAAATTTTAAAATTTAAAAATTTAAATTTGAATATTTAAAAATTTAAATTTTAAAATTTAAAAATTTAAATACTAAATTTTAAAAATTTAATTATTAAAACTTTAAATTTTAAAATTTAAAAATTTAAAAATTTAAATACTAAATTTTAAATTATTTATTAAAATTTTAAATTTTAAAATTTAAAAATTTAAATACTAAATTTTAAAAATTTATTTATTAAAACTTTAACTTTTAAAATTTAAAAATTTAAATACTAAATTTTAAAAATTTAATTATTAAAACTTTAAATTTTAAAATTTAAAAATTTAAATACTAAATTTTAAAAATTTGAATATTAAAACTTTAAATTTTAAAATTTAAAAATTTAAATTTTAAAATTTAAAAATTTAAATTTTAAAATTTTAAAAATTTAAATACTAAATTTTAAAATTTAAAAATTTAAATTTAAAAATTTAAAAATTTAAATTTTAAAATTTAAAAATTTAAATTTTAAAATTTAAAAATTTAAATACTAAATTTTAAAAATTTAATTATAAAAACTTTAAATTTTAAAATTTAAAAATTTAAAAATTTAAATACTAAATTTTAAAAATTTAATTATTAAAACTTTAAATTTTAAAATTTAAAAATTTAAATTTTAAAATTTAAAAATTTAAATTTTAAAATTTAAAAATTTAAATTTTAAAATACTAAATTTAAAAAATTTAATTATAAAAACTTTAAATTTTAAAATTTTAAAATTTAAAAATTTAAATACTAAATTTTAAAAGTTTAATTATTAAAACTTTAAATTTTAAAATTTAAAAATTTAAATACTAAATTTTAAAAATTTAAATATTAAAACTTTAAATTTTAAAATTTAAAAATTTAAATATTAAATTTTAAAAATTTGAATATTAAAACTTTAAATTTTAAAATTTAAAAATTTAAATACTAAATTTTAAAAATTTAATTATTAAAACGTTAAATTTTAAAATTTAAAAATTTAAATTTTAAAATTTAAAAATTTAAATACTAAATTTTAAAAATTTAATTATTAAAACTTTAACTTTTGAAATTTAAAAATTTAAATACTAAATTTTAAAAATTTAATTCTTAAAACTTTAAATTTTAAAATTTAAAAATTTAAATACTAAATTTTAAAAATTTAATTATTAAAACGTTAAATTTTAAAATTTAAAAATTTAAATTTTAAAATTTAAAAATTTAAATTTTAAAATTTAAAAATTTAAATTTTAAAATTTAAAAATTTAAATTTTAAAATTTAAAAATTTAAATACTAAATTTTAATAATTTAAAAATATAAATACCCAATTTTAAAAATTTAATTATTAAAACTTTAAATTTAAAAATTTAAAAATTTAAATTTTAAAATTTAAAAATTTAAATTTTAAAATTTAAAACTTTAAATTTTAAAATTTAAAAATTTAAATACTAAATTTTAAAAATTTAATTTCAAAACTTTAAATTTTAAAATTTAAAAATTTGAATACTAAATTTTAATAATTTAAAAATTTAAATACTCAATTTTAAAAATTTAATTATTAAAACTTTAAATTTTAAAATTTAAAAATTTAAAAATTTAAAAATTTAAAAATTTAAATACTAAATATTAAAAATTTAATTATTAAAACTTTAAATTTTAAAATTTAAAAATTTAAATTTTAAAATTTAAAAATTTAAATTTGAAAATTTAAAAATTTAAATACTAAATTTAAAAAATTTAATTATAAAAACTTTAAATTTTAAAATTTAAAAATTTAAAAATTTAAATTCTAAATTTTAAAAATTTAATTATTAAAACTTTAAATTTTAAAATTTCAAAATTTAAATGCTAAATTTTAAAAATTTAAATATTAAAACTTTAAATTTTTAAATTTAAAAATTTAAATAGTAAATTTTAAACATTTAATTATTATAACGTTAAATTTTAAAATTTAAAAATTTAAATTTTAAAATTTAAAAATTTAAATTTAAAAATTTAAAAATTTAAATTTTAAAATTTAAAAATTTAAATTTTAAAATTTAAAAATTTAAATACTAAATTTTAAAAATTTAATTTCAAAACTTTAAATTTTAAAATTTAAAAATTTAAAAACTAAATTTTAATAATTTAAAAATTTAAATATTCAATTTTAAAAATTTAATTATTAAAACTTTAAATTTTAAAATTTAAAAATTTAAAAATTTAAATACTAAATATTAAAAATTTGATTATTAAAACTTTAAATTTTAAAATTTAAAAATTTAAATTTTAAAATTTAAAAATTTAAATTTTAAAATTTAAAAATTTAAATACTAAATTTAAAAAATTTAATTATAAAAACTTTAAATTTTAAAATTTAAAAATTTAAAAATTTAAATACTAAATTTTAAAAATTTAATTATTAAAACTTTAAATTTTATAATTTAAAAATTTAAAAATTTAAAAATTTAAATACTAAATTTTAAAAATTTATTTATTAAAATTTTAAATTTTAAAATTTAAAAATTTAAATACTAAATTTTAAAAATTTAATTATAAAAACTTTAAATTTTAAAATTTAAAAATTTAAATACTAAATTTTTAAAATTGAATTATTAAAATTTTAAATTTTAAAATTTAAAAATTTAAATTTTAAAATTTAAAAATTTAAATTATAAAATTTAAAAATTTAAATTTTAAAATTTAAAAATTTAAATTTTAAAATTTAAATTTTAAAATTTAAAAATTTAAATTTTAAAATTTAAAAATTTAAATTTTAAAATTTAAAAATTTAAATTTTAAAATTTAAAAATTTAAATTTTAAAATTTAAAAATTTAAATTTTAAAATTTAAAAATTTAAATTTGAATATTTAAAAATTTAAATTTTAAAATTTAAAAATTTAAATACTAAATTTTAAAAATTTAATTATTAAAACTTTAAATTTTAAAATTTAAAAATTTAAATTTTAAAATTTAAAAATTTAAATTTGAATATTTAAAAATTTAAATTTTAAAATTTAAAAACTTAAATACTAAATTTTAAAAATTTAATTATTAAAACTTTAAATTTTATAATTTAAAAATTTAAAAATTTAAAAATTTAAATACTAAATTTTAAAAATTTATTTATTAAAATTTTAAATTTTAAAATTTAAAAATTTAAATACTAAATTTTAAAAATTTAATTATAAAAACTTTAAATTTTAAAATTTAAAAATTTAAATACTAAATTTTTAAAATTGAATTATTAAAATTTTAAATTTTAAAATTTAAAAATTTAAATTTTAAAATTTAAAAATTTAAATTATAAAATTTAAAAATTTAAATTTTAAAATTTAAAAATTTAAATTTTAAAATTTAAATTTTAAAATTTAAAAATTTAAATTTTAAAATTTAAAAATTTAAATTTTAAAATTTAAAAATTTAAATTTTAAAATTTAAAAATTTAAATTTTAAAATTTAAAAATTTAAATTTGAATATTTAAAAATTTAAATTTTAAAATTTAAAAATTTAAATACTAAATTTTAAAAATTTAATTATTAAAACTTTAAATTTTAAAATTTAAAAATTTAAAAATTTAAATACTAAATTTTAAAAATTTAATTATTAAAACGTTAAATTTTAAAATTTAAAAATTTAAATTTTAAAATTTAAAAATTTAAATTTTAAAATTTAAAAATTTAAATTTTAAAATTTAAAAATTTAAATTTTAAAATTTAAAAATTTAAATACTAAATTTTAATAATTTAAAAATATAAATACCCAATTTTAAAAATTTAATTATTAAAACTTTAAATTTAAAAATTTAAAAATTTAAATTTTAAAATTTAAAAATTTAAATTTTAAAATTTAAAACTTTAAATTTTAAAATTTAAAAATTTAAATACTAAATTTTAAAAATTTAATTTCAAAACTTTAAATTTTAAAATTTAAAAATTTGAATACTAAATTTTAATAATTTAAAAATTTAAATACTCAATTTTAAAAATTTAATTATTAAAACTTTAAATTTTAAAATTTAAAAATTTAAAAATTTAAATACTAAATATTAAAAATTTAATTATTAAAACTTTAAATTTTAAAATTTAAAAATTTAAATTTTAAAATTTAAAAATTTAAATTTTAAAATTTAAAAATTTAAATACTAAATTTAAAAAATTTAATTATAAAAACTTTAAATTTTAAAATTTAAAAATTTAAAAATTTAAATTCTAAATTTTAAAAATTTAATTATTAAAACTTTAAATTTTAAAATTTAAAAATTTAAATGCTAAATTTTAAAAATTTAAATATTAAAACTTTAAATTTTTAAATTTAAAAATTTAAATAGTAAATTTTAAACATTTAATTATTATAACGTTAAATTTTAAAATTTAAAAATTTAAATTTTAAAATTTAAAAATTTAAATTTAAAAATTTAAAAATTTAAATTTTAAAATTTAAAAATTTAAATTTTAAAATTTAAAAATTTAAATACTAAATTTTAAAAATTTAATTTCAAAACTTTAAATTTTAAAATTTAAAAACTAAATTTTAATAATTTAAAAATTTAAATATTCAATTTTAAAAATTTAATTATTAAAACTTTAAATTTTAAAATTTAAAAATTTAAAAATTTAAATACTAAATATTAAAAATTTAATTATTAAAACTTTAAATTTTAAAATTTAAAAATTTAAATTTTAAAATTTAAAAATTTAAATTTTAAAATTTAAAAATTTAAATACTAAATTTAAAAAATTTAATTATAAAAACTTTAAATTTTAAAATTTAAAAATTTAAAAATTTAAATACTAAATTTTAAAAATTTAATTATTAAAACTTTAAATTTTATAATTTAAAAATTTAAAAATTTAAAAATTTAAATACTAAATTTTAAAAATTTATTTATTAAAATTTTAAATTTTAAAATTTAAAAATTTAAATACTAAATTTTAAAAATTTAATTATAAAAACTTTAAATTTTAAAATTTAAAAATTTAAATACTAAATTTTTAAAATTGAATTATTAAAATTTTAAATTTTAAAATTTAAAAATTTAAATTTTAAAATTTAAAAATTTAAATTATAAAATTTAAAAATTTAAATTTTAAAATTTAAAAATTTAAATTTTAAAATTTAAATTTTAAAATTTAAAAATTTAAATTTTAAAATTTAAAAATTTAAATTTTAAAATTTAAAAATTTAAATTTTAAAATTTAAAAATTTAAATTTTAAAATTTAAAAATTTAAATTTGAATATTTAAAAATTTAAATTTTAAAATTTAAAAATTTAAATACTAAATTTTAAAAATTTAATTATTAAAACTTTAAATTTTAAAATTTAAAAATTTAAATTTTAAAATTTAAAAATTTAAATTTGAATATTTAAAAATTTAAATTTTAAAATTTAAAAATTTAAATACTAAATTTTAAAAATTTAATTATTAAAACTTTAAATTTTATAATTTAAAAATTTAAAAATTTAAAAATTTAAATACTAAATTTTAAAAATTTATTTATTAAAATTTTAAATTTTAAAATTTAAAAATTTAAATACTAAATTTTAAAAATTTAATTATAAAAACTTTAAATTTTAAAATTTAAAAATTTAAATACTAAATTTTTAAAATTGAATTATTAAAATTTTAAATTTTAAAATTTAAAAATTTAAATTTTAAAATTTAAAAATTTAAATTATAAAATTTAAAAATTTAAATTTTAAAATTTAAAAATTTAAATTTTAAAATTTAAATTTTAAAATTTAAAAATTTAAATTTTAAAATTTAAAAATTTAAATTTTAAAATTTAAAAATTTAAATTTTAAAATTTAAAAATTTAAATTTTAAAATTTAAAAATTTAAATTTGAATATTTAAAAATTTAAATTTTAAAATTTAAAAATTTAAATACTAAATTTTAAAAATTTAATTATTAAAACTTTAAATTTTAAAATTTAAAAATTTAAAAATTCAAATACTAAATTTTAAATTATTTATTAAAATTTTAAATTTTAAAATTTAAAAATTTAAATACTAAATTTTAAAAATTTATTTAATAAAACTTTAACTTTTAAAATTTAAAAATTTAAATACTAAATTTTAAAAATTTAATTATTAAAACTTTAAATTTTAAAATTTAAAAATTTAAATACTAAATTTTAAAAATTTGAATATTAAAACTTTAAATTTTAAAATTTAAAAATTTAAATTTTAAAATTTAAAAATTTAAATTTTAAAATTTTAAAAATTTAAATACTAAATTTTAAAATTTAAAAATTTAAATTTAAAAATTTAAAAATTTAAATTTTAAAATTTAAAAATTTAAATTTTAAAATTTAAAAATTTAAATACTAAATTTTAAAAATTTAATTATAAAAACTTTAAATTTTAAAATTTAAAAATTTAAAAATTTAAATACTAAATTTTAAAAATTTAATTATTAAAACTTTAAATTTTAAAATTTAAAAATTTAAATTTTAAAATTTAAAAATTTAAATTTTAAAATTTAAAAATTTAAATTTTAAAATACTAAATTTAAAAAATTTAATTATAAAAACTTTAAATTTTAAAATTTTAAAATTTAAAAATTTAAATACTAAATTTTAAAAGTTTAATTATTAAAACTTTAAATTTTAAAATTTAAAAATTTAAATACTAAATTTTAAAAATTTAAAAATTAAAACTTTAAATTTTAAAATTTAAAAATTTAAATATTAAATTTTAAAAATTTGAATATTAAAACTTTAAATTTTAAAATTTAAAAATTTAAATACTAAATTTTAAAAATTTAATTATTAAAACGTTAAATTTTAAAATTTAAAAATTTAAATTTTAAAATTTAAAAATTTAAATACTAAATTTTAAAAATTTAATTATTAAAACTTTAACTTTTGAAATTTAAAAATTTAAATACTAAATTTTAAAAATTTAATTCTTAAAACTTTAAATTTTAAAATTTAAAAATTTAAATACTAAATTTTAAAAATTTAATTATTAAAACGTTAAATTTTAAAATTTAAAAATTTAAATTTTAAAATTTAAAAATTTAAATTTTAAAATTTAAAAATTTAAATTTTAAAATTTAAAAATTTAAATTTTAAAATTTAAAAATTTAAATACTAAATTTTAATAATTTAAAAATATAAATACCCAATTTTAAAAATTTAATTATTAAAACTTTAAATTTAAAAATTTAAAAATTTAAATTTTAAAATTTAAAAATTTAAATTTTAAAATTTAAAACTTTAAATTTTAAAATTTAAAAATTTAAATACTAAATTTTAAAAATTTAATTTCAAAACTTTAAATTTTAAAATTTAAAAATTTGAATACTAAATTTTAATAATTTAAAAATTTAAATACTAAATTTTAAAAATTTAATTATTAAAACTTTAAATTTAAAAATTTAAAAATTTAAATTTTAAAATTTAAAAATTTAAATTTTAAAATTTAAAAATTTAAATTTTAAAATTTAAAAATTTAAATTTTAAAATTTAAAAATTTAAATTTGAATATTTAAAAATTTAAATTTTAAAATTTAAAAATTTAAATACTAAATTTTAAAAATTTAATTATTAAAACTTTAAATTTTAAAATTTAAAAATTTAAATTTTAAAATTTAAAAATTTAAATTTGAATATTTAAAAATTTAAATTTTAAAATTTAAAAATTTAAATACTAAATTTTAAAAATTTAATTATTAAAACTTTAAATTTTATAATTTAAAAATTTAAAAATTTAAAAATTTAAATACTAAATTTTAAAAATTTATTTATTAAAATTTTAAATTTTAAAATTTAAAAATTTAAATACTAAATTTTAAAAATTTAATTATAAAAACTTTAAATTTTAAAATTTAAAAATTTAAATACTAAATTTTTAAAATTGAATTATTAAAATTTTAAATTTTAAAATTTAAAAATTTAAATTTTAAAATTTAAAAATTTAAATTATAAAATTTAAAAATTTAAATTTTAAAATTTAAAAATTTAAATTTTAAAATTTAAATTTTAAAATTTAAAAATTTAAATTTTAAAATTTAAAAATTTAAATTTTAAAATTTAAAAATTTAAATTTTAAAATTTAAAAATTTAAATTTTAAAATTTAAAAATTTAAATTTGAATATTTAAAAATTTAAATTTTAAAATTTAAAAATTTAAATACTAAATTTTAAAAATTTAATTATTAAAACTTTAAATTTTAAAATTTAAAAATTTAAAAATTCAAATACTAAATTTTAAATTATTTATTAAAATTTTAAATTTTAAAATTTAAAAATTTAAATACTAAATTTTAAAAATTTATTTAATAAAACTTTAACTTTTAAAATTTAAAAATTTAAATACTAAATTTTAAAAATTTAATTATTAAAACTTTAAATTTTAAAATTTAAAAATTTAAATACTAAATTTTAAAAATTTGAATATTAAAACTTTAAATTTTAAAATTTAAAAATTTAAATTTTAAAATTTAAAAATTTAAATTTTAAAATTTTAAAAATTTAAATACTAAATTTTAAAATTTAAAAATTTAAATTTAAAAATTTAAAAATTCAAATTTTAAAATTTAAAAATTTAAATTTTAAAATTTAAAAATTTAAATACTAAATTTTAAAAATTTAATTATAAAAACTTTAAATTTTAAAATTTAAAAATTTAAAAATTTAAATACTAAATTTTAAAAATTTAATTATTAAAACTTTAAATTTTAAAATTTAAAAATTTAAATTTTAAAATTTAAAAATTTAAATTTTAAAATTTAAAAATTTAAATTTTAAAATACTAAATTTAAAAAATTTAATTATAAAAACTTTAAATTTTAAAATTTTAAAATTTAAAAATTTAAATACTAAATTTTAAAAGTTTAATTATTAAAACTTTAAATTTTAAAATTTAAAAATTTAAATACTAAATTTTAAAAATTTAAAAATTAAAACTTTAAATTTTAAAATTTAAAAATTTAAATATTAAATTTTAAAAATTTGAATATTAAAACTTTAAATTTTAAAATTTAAAAATTTAAATACTAAATTTTAAAAATTTAATTATTAAAACGTTAAATTTTAAAATTTAAAAATTTAAATTTTAAAATTTAAAAATTTAAATACTAAATTTTAAAAATTTAATTATTAAAACTTTAACTTTTGAAATTTAAAAATTTAAATACTAAATTTTAAAAATTTAATTCTTAAAACTTTAAATTTTAAAATTTAAAAATTTAAATACTAAATTTTAAAAATTTAATTATTAAAACGTTAAATTTTAAAATTTAAAAATTTAAATTTTAAAATTTAAAAATTTAAATACTAAATTTTAATAATTTAAAAATATAAATACCCAATTTTAAAAATTTAATTATTAAAACTTTAAATTTAAAAATTTAAAAATTTAAATTTTAAAATTTAAAAATTTAAATTTTAAAATTTAAAACTTTAAATTTTAAAATTTAAAAATTTAAATACTAAATTTTAAAAATTTAATTTCAAAACTTTAAATTTTAAAATTTAAAAATTTGAATACTAAATTTTAATAATTTAAAAATTTAAATACTCAATTTTAAAAATTTAATTATTAAAACTTTAAATTTTAAAATTTAAAAATTTAAAAATTTAAAAATTTAAAAATTTAAAAATTTAAAAATTTAAAAATTTAAAAATTTAAAAATTTAAAAATTTAAATACTAAATATTAAAAATTTAATTATTAAAACTTTAAATTTTAAAATTTAAAAATTTAAATTTTAAAATTTAAAAATTTAAAAATTTAAATTCTAAATTTTAAAAATTTAATTATTAAAACTTTAAATTTTAAAATTTAAAAATTTAAATGCTAAATTTTAAAAATTTAAATATTAAAACTTTAAATTTTTAAATTTAAAAATTTAAATAGTAAATTTTAAACATTTAATTATTATAACGTTAAATTTTAAAATTTAAAAATTTAAATTTTAAAATTTAAAAATTTAAATTTAAAAATTTAAAAATTTAAATTTTAAAATTTAAAAATTTAAATTTTAAAATTTAAAAATTTAAATACTAAATTTTAAAAATTTAATTTCAAAACTTTAAATTTTAAAATTTAAAAATTTAAAAACTAAATTTTAATAATTTAAAAATTTAAATATTCAATTTTAAAAATTTAATTATTAAAACTTTAAATTTTAAAATTTAAAAATTTAAAAATTTAAATACTAAATATTAAAAATTTAATTATTAAAACTTTAAATTTTAAAATTTAAAAATTTAAATTTTAAAATTTAAAAATTTAAATTTTAAAATTTAAAAATTTAAATACTAAATTTAAAAAATTTAATTATAAAAACTTTAAATTTTAAAATTTAAAAATTTAAAAATTTAAATACTAAATTTTAAAAATTTAATTATTAAAACTTTAAATTTTAAAATTTAAAAATTTAAATTTTAAAATTTAAAAATTTAAATTTTAAAATTTAAAAATTTAAATTTTAAAATACTAAATTTAAAAAATTTAATTATAAAAACTTTAAATTTTAAAATTTTAAAATTTAAAAATTTAAATACTAAATTTTAAAAGTTTAATTATTAAAACTTTAAATTTTAAAATTTAAAAATTTAAATACTAAATTTTAAAAATTTAAATATTAAAACTTTAAATTTTAAAATTTAAAAATTTAAATTTTAAAATTTAAAAATTTAAATTTTAAAATACTAAATTTAAAAAATTTAATTATAAAAACTTTAAATTTTAAAATTTTAAAATTTAAAAATTTAAATACTAAATTTTAAAAGTTTAATTATTAAAACTTTAAATTTTAAAATTTAAAAATTTAAATACTCAATTTTAAAAATTTAATTATTAAAACTTTAAATTTTAAAATTTAAAAATTTAAAAATTTAAAAATTTAAAAATTTAAATACTAAATATTAAAAATTTAATTATTAAAACTTTAAATTTTAAAATTTAAAAATTTAAATTTTAAAATTTAAAAATTTAAATTTTAAAATTTAAAAATTTAAATTTTAAAATTTAAAAATTTAAATTTTAAAATTTAAAAATTTAAATTTTAAAATTTAAATTTTAAAATTTAAAAATTTAAATTTTAAAATTTAAAAATTTAAATTTTAAAATTTAAATTTTAAAATTTAAAAATTTAAATTTTAAAATTTAAAAATTTAAATTTGAATATTTAAAAATTTAAATTTTAAAATTTAAAAATTTAAATACTAAATTTTAAAAATTTAATTATTAAAACTTTAAATTTTAAAATTTAAAAATTTAAAAATTTAAATACTAAATTTTAAATTGTTTATTAAAATTTTAAATTTTAAAATTTAAAAATTTAAATACTAAATTTTAAAAATTTATTTATTAAAACTTTAACTTTTAAAATTTAAAAATTTAAATACTAAATTTTAAAAATTTAATTATTAAAACTTTAAATTTTAAAATTTAAAAATTTAAATACTAAATTTTAAAAATTTGAATATTAAAACTTTCAATTTTAAAATTTAAAAATTTAAATTTTAAAATTTAAAAATTTAAATTTTAAAATTTTAAAAATTTAAATACTAAATTTTAAAAATTTAATTTCAAAACTTTAAATTTTAAAATTTAAAAATTTAAATTTTAAAATTTAAAAATTTAAATTTAAAAATTTAAAAATTTAAATTTTAAAATTTAAAAATTTAAATTTTAAAATTTAAAAATTTAAATACTAAATTTAAAAAATTTAATTATAAAAACTTTAAATTTTAAAATTTGAAAAATTTAAAAATTTAAATACTAAATTTTAAAAATTTAATTATTAAAACTTTAAATTTTAAAATTTAAAAATTTAAAAATTTAAATATTAAAACTTTAAATTTTAAAATTTAAAAATTTAAATACTAAATTTTAAACATTTAATTATTAAAACTTTAAACTTTATAATTTAAAAATTTAAAAATTTAAATACTAAATTTTAAAAATTTATTTATTAAAATTTTAAATTTTAAAAATTAAAAATTTAAATACTAAATTTTAAAAATTTAATTATTAAAACTTTAAATTTTAAAATTTAAAAATTTAAAAATTTAAATACTAAATATTAAAAATTTAATTATAAAAACTTTAAATTTTAAAATTTAAAAATTTAAATACTAAATTTTTAAAATTGAATTATTAAAATTTTAAATTTTAAAATTTAAAAATTTAAATTTTAAAATTTAAAAATTTAAATTTTAAAATTTAAAAATTTAAATTTTAAAATTTAAAAATTTAAATTTTAAAATTTAAAAATTTAAATTTTAAAATTTAAAAATTTAAATTTTAAAATTTAAAAATTTAAATTTTGAAATTTAAAAATTTAAATTTGAATATTTAAAAATTTAAATTTTAAAATTTAAAAATTTAAATACTAAATTTTAAAAATTTAATTATTAAAACTTTAAATTTTAAAATTTAAAAATTTAAAAATTTAAATACTAAATTTTAAATTATTTATTAAAATTTTAAATTTTAAAATTTAAAAATTTAAATACTAAATTTTAAAAATTTAATTATTAAAACTTTAACTTTTGAAATTTAAAAATTTAAATACTAAATTTTAAAAATTTAATTATTAAAACTTTAAATTTTAAAATTTAAAAATTTAAATTTTAAAATTTAAAAATTTAAATTTTAAAATTTAAAAATTTAAATTTTAAAATACTAAATTTAAAAAATTTAATTATAAAAACTTTAAATTTTAAAATTTTAAAATTTAAAAATTTAAATACTAAATTTTAAAAGTTTAATTATTAAAACTTTAAATTTTAAAATTTAAAAATTTAAATACTAAATTTTAAAAATTTAAATATTAAAACTTTAAATTTTAAAATTTAAAAATTTAAATTTTAAAATTTAAAAATTTAAATTTTAAAATACTAAATTTAAAAAATTTAATTATAAAAACTTTAAATTTTAAAATTTTAAAATTTAAAAATTTAAATACTAAATTTTAAAAGTTTAATTATTAAAACTTTAAATTTTAAAATTTAAAAATTTAAACACTCAATTTTAAAAATTTAATTATTAAAACTTTAAATTTTAAAATTTAAAAATTTAAAAATTTAAAAATTTAAAAATTTAAAAATTTAAAAATTTAAATACTAAATATTAAAAATTTAATTATTAAAACTTTAAATTTTAAAATTTAAAAATTTAAATTTTAAAATTTAAAAATTTAAATTTTAAAATTTAAAAATTTAAATTTTAAAATTTAAAAATTTAAATACTAAATTTAAAAAATTTAATTATAAAAACTTTAAATTTTAAAATTTAAAAATTTAAAAATTTAAATTCTAAATTTTAAAAATTTAATTATTAAAACTTTAAATTTTAAAATTTAAAAATTTAAATGCTAAGTTTTAAAAATTTAAATATTAAAACATTAAATTTTTAAATTTAAAAATTTAAATAGTAAATTTTAAACATTTAATTATTATAACGTTAAATTTTAAAATTTAAAAATTTAAATTTTAAAATTTAAAAATTTAAATTTAAAAATTTAAAAATTTAAATTTTAAAATTTAAAAATTTAAATTTTAAAATTTAAAAATTTAAATACTAAATTTTAAAAATTTAATTTCAAAACTTTAAATTTTAAAATTTAAAAATTTAAAAACTAAATTTTAATAATTTAAAAATTTAAATACTCAATTTTAAAAATTTAATTATTAAAACTTTAAATTTTAAAATTTAAAAATTTAAAAATTTAAATACTAAATATTAAAAATTTAATTATTAAAACTTTAAATTTTAAAATTTAAAAATTTAAATTTTAAAATTTAAAAATTTAAATTTTAAAATTTAAAAATTTAAATACTAAATTTAAAAAATTTAATTATAAAAACTTTAAATTTTAAAATTTAAAAATTTAAAAATTTAAATAATAAATTTTAAAAATTTAATTATTGAAACTTTAAATTTTAAAATTTAAAAATTTAAAAATTTAAATATTAAAACTTTAAATTTTAAAATTTAAAAATTTAAATACTAAATTTTAAACATTTAATTATTAAAACGTTAAATTTTAAAATTTAAAAATTTAAATTTTAAAATTTAAAAATTTAAATTTTAAAATTTAAAAATTTAAATTTTAAAATTTAAAAATTTAAATTTTAAAATTTAAAAATTTAAATTTGAAAATTAGAAATTTAAATTTTAAAATTTAAAAATTTAAATACTAAATTTTAAAAATTTAATTATTAAAACTTTAAAATTTATAATTTAAAAATTTAAAAATTTAAATACTAAATTTTAAAAATTTATTTATTAAAATTTTAAATTTTAAAATTTAAAAATTTAAATACCAAATTTTAAAAATTTAATTATTAAAACTTTAAATTTTAAAATTTAAAAATTTAAATACTAAATTTTAAAAATTTAATTATTAAAACTTTAAATTTTATAATTTAAAAATTTAAAAATTTAAAAATTTAAATACTAAATTTTAAAAATTTATTTATTAAAATTTTAAATTTTAAAATTTAAAAATTTAAATACTAAATTTTAAAAATTTAATTATAAAAACTTTAAATTTTAAAATTTAAAAATTTAAATACTAAATTTTTAAAATTGAATTATTAAAATTTTAAATTTTAAAATTTAAAAATTTAAATTTTAAAATTTAAAAATTTAAATTTTAAAATTTAAAAATTTAAATTTTAAAATTTAAATTTTAAAATTTAAAAATTTAAATTTTAAAATTTAAAAATTTAAATTTTAAAATTTAAAAATTTAAATTTTAAAATTTAAAAATTTAAATTTTAAAATTTAAAAATTTAAATTTTAAAATTTAAAAATTTAAATTTGAATATTTAAAAATTTAAATTTTAAAATTTAAAAATTTAAATACTAAATTTTAAAAATTTAATTATTAAAACTTTAAATTTTAAAATTTAAAAATTTAAAAATTTAAATACTAAATTTTAAAAATTTATTTATTAAAACTTAAACTTTTAAAATTTAAAAATTTAAATACTAAATTTTAAAAATTTAATTATTAAAACTTTAAATTTTAAAATTTAAAAATTTAAATACTAAATTTTAAAAATTTGAATATTAAAACTTTAAATTTTAAAATTTAAAAATTTAAATTTTAAAATTTAAAAATTTAAATTTTAATATTTTAAAAATTTAAATACTAAATTTTAAAAATTTAATTTCAAAACTTTAAATTTTAAAATTTAAAAATTTAAATTTTAAAATTTAAAAATTTAAATTTAAAAATTTAAAAATTTAAATTTTAAAATTTAAAAATTTAAATTTTAAAATTTAAAAATTTAAATACTAAATTTAAAAAATTTAATTATAAAAACTTTAAATTTTAAAATTTAAAAATTTAAAAATTTAAATACTAAATTTTAAAAATTTAATTATTAAAACTTTAAATTTTAAAATTTAAAAATTTAAAAATTTAAATATTAAAACTTTAAATTTTAAAATTTAAAAATTTAAATACTAAATTTTAAACATTTAATTATTAAAACGTTAAATTTTAAAATTTAAAAATTTAAATTTTAAAATTTAAAAATTTAAATTTTAAAATTTAAAAATTTAAATTTTAAAATTTAAAAATTTAAATTTTAAAATTTAAAAATTTAAATTTGAATATTTAAAAATTTAAATTTTAAAATTTAAAAATTTAAATACTAAATTTTAAAAATTTAATTATTAAAACTTTAAACTTTATAATTTAAAAATTTAAAAATTTAAATACTAAATTTTAAAAATTTATTTATTAAAATTTTAAATTTTAAAATTTAAAAATTTAAATACTAAATTTTAAAAATTTAATTATTAAAACTTTAAATTTTAAAATTTAAAAATTTAAAAATTTAAATACTAAATATTAAAAATTTAATTATAAAAACTTTAAATTTTAAAATTTAAAAATTTAAATACTAAATTTTTAAAATTGAATTATTAAAATTTTAAATTTTAAAATTTAAAAATTTAAATTTTAAAATTTAAAAATTTAAATTTTAAAATTTAAAAATTTAAATTTTAAAATTTAAAAATTTAAATTTTAAAATTTAAAAATTTAAATTTTAAAATTTAAAAATTTAAATTTTAAAATTTAAAAATTTAAAATTTGAAATTTAAAAATTTAAATTTGAATATTTAAAAATTTAAATTTAAAAATTTAAATACTAAATTTTAAAAATTTAATTATTAAAACTTTAAATTTTAAAATTTAAAAATTTAAAAATTTAAATACTAAATTTTAAATTATTTATTAAAATTTTAAATTTTAAAATTTAAAAATTTAAATACTAAATTTTAAAAATTTAATTATTAAAACTTTAACTTTTGAAATTTAAAAATTTAAATACTAAATTTTAAAAATTTAATTCTTAAAACTTTAAATTTTAAAATTTAAAAATTTAAATACTAAATTTTAAAAATTTGAATATTAAAACTTTAAATTTTAAAATTTAAAAATTTAAATTTTAAAATTTAAAAATTTAAATTTTAAAATTTTGAAAATTTAAATACTAAATTTTAAAAATTTAATTTCAAAACTTTAAATTTTAAAATTTAAAAATTTAAATACTAAATTTTAATAATTTAAAAATTTAAATACTCAATTTTAAAAATTTAATTATTAAAAATTTAAATACTAAATTTTAATAATTTAAAAATTTAAATACTAAATTTAAAAAATTTAATTATAAAAACTTTAAATTTTAAAATTTAAAAATTTAAAAATTTAAATACTAAATTTTAAAAATTTAATTATTAAAACTTTAAATTTTAAAATTTAAAAATTTAAATTTTAAAATTTAAAAATTTAAATTTTAAAATTTAAAAATTTAAATTTTAAAATACTAAATTTAAAAAATTTAATTATAAAAACTTTAAATTTTAAAATTTTAAAATTTAAAAATTTAAATACTAAATTTTAAAAGTTTAATTATTAAAACTTTAAATTTTAAAATTTAAAAATTTAAATACTAAATTTTAAAAATTTAAATATTAAAACTTTAAATTTTAAAATTTAAAAATTTAAATATTAAATTTTAAAAATTTGAATATTAAAACTTTAAATTTTAAAATTTAAAAATTTAAATACTAAATTTTAAAAATTTAATTATTAAAACGTTAAATTTTAAAATTTAAAAATTTAAATTTTAAAATTTAAAAATTTAAATTTTAAAATTTAAAAATTTAAATTTTAAAATTTAAAAATTTAAATTTTAAAATTTAAAAATTTAAATACTAAATTTTAATAATTTAAAAATATAAATACTCAATTTTAAAAATTTAATTATTAAAACTTTAAATTTAAAAATTTAAAAATTTAAATTTTAAAATTTAAAAATTTAAATTTTAAAATTTAAAATTTTAAATTTTAAAATTTAAAAATTTAAATACTAAATTTTAAAAATTTAATTTCAAAACTTTAAATTTTAAAATTTAAAAATTTGAACACTAAATTTTAATAATTTAAAAATTTAAATACTCAATTTTAAAAATTTAATTATTAAAACTTTAAATTTTAAAATTTAAAAATTTAAAAATTTAAAAATTTAAATACTAAATATTAAAAATTTAATTATTAAAACTTTAAATTTTAAATACTAAATTTAAAAAATTTAATTATAAAAACTTTAAATTTTAAAATTTAAAAATTTAAAAATTTAAATTCTAAATTTTAAAAATTTAATTATTAAAACTTTAAATTTTAAAATTTAAAAATTTAAATGCTAAATTTTAAAAATTTAAATATTAAAACTTTAAATTTTTAAATTTAAAAATTTAAATAGTAAATTTTAAACATTTAATTATTATAACGTTAAATTTTAAAATTTAAAAATTTAAATTTTAAAATTTAAAAATTTAAATTTAAAAATTTAAAAATTTAAATTTTAAAATTTAAAAATTTAAATTTTAAAATTTAAAAATTTAAATACTAAATTTTAAAAATTTAATTTCAAAACTTTAAATTTTAAAATTTAAAAATTTAAAAACTAAATTTTAATAATTTAAAAATTTAAATACTCAATTTTAAAAATTTAATTATTAAAACTTTAAATTTTAAAATTTAAAAATTTAAAAATTTAAATACTAAATATTAAAAATTTAATTATTAAAACTTTAAAATTTAAAATTTAAAAATTTAAATTTTAAAATTTAAAAATTTAAATTTTAAAATTTAAAAATTTAAATACTAAATTTAAAAAATTTAATTATAAAAACTTTAAATTTTAAAATTTAAAAATTTAAAAATTTAAATACTAAATTTTAAAAATTTAATTTCAAAACTTTAAATTTTAAAATTTAAAAATTTAAATACTAAATTTTAATAATTTAAAAATTTAAATACTCAATTTTAAAAATTTAATTATTAAAACTTTAAATTTTAAAAATTTAAAAATTTAAATACTAAATATTAAAAATTTAATTATTAAAATTTTAAATTTTAAAATTTAAAAATTTAAATTTCAAAATTTAAAAATTTAAATTTTAAAATTTAAAAATTTAAATACTAAATTTAAAAAATTTAATTATAAAAACTTTAAATTTTAAAATTTAAAAATTTAAATACTAAATTTTAAAAATTTAATTATTAAAACTTTAAATTTTAAAATTTAAAAATTTAAATACTAAATTTTAAAAATTTAAATATTAAAACTTTAAATTTTAAAATTTAAAAATTTAAAAATTTAAATACTAAATATTAAAAATTTAATTATTAAAACTTTAAATTTTAAAATTTAAAAATTTAAATTTTAAAATTTAAAAATTTAAATTTTAAAATTTAAAAATTTAAATTTTAGAATACTAAATTTAAAAAATTTAATTATAAAAACTTTAAATTTTAAAATTTTAAAATTTAAAAATTTAAATACTAAATTTTAAAAGTTTAATTATTAAAACTTTAAATTTTAAAATTTAAAAATTTAAATACTAAATTTTAAAAATTTAAATATTAAAACTTTAAATTTTAAAATTTAAAAATTTAAATATTAAATTTTAAAAATTTGAATATTAAAACTTTAAATTTTAAAATTTAAAAATTTAAATACTAAATTTTAAAAATTTAATTATTAAAACTTTAAATTTTATAATTTAAAAATTTAAAAATTTAAAAATTTAAATACTAAATTTTAAAAATTTATTTATTAAAATTTTAAATTTTAAAATTTAAAAATTTAAATACTAAATTTTAAAAATTTAATTATAAAAACTTTAAATTTTAAAATTTAAAAATTTAAATACTAAATTTTTAAAATTGAATTATTAAAATTTTAAATTTTAAAATTTAAAAATTTAAATTTTAAAATTTAAAAATTTAAATTTTAAAATTTAAAAATTTAAATTTTAAAATTTAAATTTTAAAATTTAAAAATTTAAATTTTAAAATTTAAAAATTTAAATTTTAAAATTTAAAAATTTAAATTTTAAAATTTAAAAATTTAAATTTTAAAATTTAAAAATTTAAATTTTAAAATTTAAAAATTTAAATTTGAATATTTAAAAATTTAAATTTTAAAATTTAAAAATTTAAATACTAAATTTTAAAAATTTAATTATTAAAACTTTAAATTTTAAAATTTAAAAATTTAAAAATTTAAATACTAAATTTTAAAAATTTATTTATTAAAACTTAAACTTTTAAAATTTAAAAATTTAAATACTAAATTTTAAAAATTTAATTATTAAAACTTTAAATTTTAAAATTTAAAAATTTAAATACTAAATTTTAAAAATTTGAATATTAAAACTTTAAATTTTAAAATTTAAAAATTTAAATTTTAAAATTTAAAAATTTAAATTTTAATATTTTAAAAATTTAAATACTAAATTTTAAAAATTTAATTTCAAAACTTTAAATTTTAAAATTTAAAAATTTAAATTTTAAAATTTAAAAATTTAAATTTAAAAATTTAAAAATTTAAATTTTAAAATTTAAAAATTTAAATTTTAAAATTTAAAAATTTAAATACTAAATTTAAAAAATTTAATTATAAAAACTTTAAATTTTAAAATTTAAAAATTTAAAAATTTAAATACTAAATTTTAAAAATTTAATTATTAAAACTTTAAATTTTAAAATTTAAAAATTTAAAAATTTAAATATTAAAACTTTAAATTTTAAAATTTAAAAATTTAAATACTAAATTTTAAACATTTAATTATTAAAACGTTAAATTTTAAAATTTAAAAATTTAAATTTTAAAATTTAAAAATTTAAATTTTAAAATTTAAAAATTTAAATTTTAAAATTTAAAAATTTAAATTTTAAAATTTAAAAATTTAAATTTGAATATTTAAAAATTTAAATTTTAAAATTTAAAAATTTAAATACTAAATTTTAAAAATTTAATTATTAAAACTTTAAACTTTATAATTTAAAAATTTAAAAATTTAAATACTAAATTTTAAAAATTTATTTATTAAAATTTTAAATTTTAAAATTTAAAAATTTAAATACTAAATTTTAAAAATTTAATTATTAAAACTTTAAATTTTAAAATTTAAAAATTTAAAAATTTAAATACTAAATATTAAAAATTTAATTATAAAAACTTTAAATTTTAAAATTTAAAAATTTAAATACTAAATTTTTAAAATTGAATTATTAAAATTTTAAATTTTAAAATTTAAAAATTTAAATTTTAAAATTTAAAAATTTAAATTTTAAAATTTAAAAATTTAAATTTTAAAATTTAAAAATTTAAATTTTAAAATTTAAAAATTTAAATTTTAAAATTTAAAAATTTAAAATTTGAAATTTAAAAATTTAAATTTGAATATTTAAAAATTTAAATTTAAAAATTTAAATACTAAATTTTAAAAATTTAATTATTAAAACTTTAAATTTTAAAATTTAAAAATTTAAAAATTTAAATACTAAATTTTAAATTATTTATTAAAATTTTAAATTTTAAAATTTAAAAATTTAAATACTAAATTTTAAAAATTTAATTATTAAAACTTTAACTTTTGAAATTTAAAAATTTAAATACTAAATTTTAAAAATTTAATTCTTAAAACTTTAAATTTTAAAATTTAAAAATTTAAATACCAAATTTTAAAAATTTGAATATTAAAACTTTAAATTTTAAAATTTAAAAATTTAAATTTTAAAATTTAAAAATTTAAATTTTAAAATTTTGAAAATTTAAATACTAAATTTTAAAAATTTAATTTCAAAACTTTAAATTTTAAAATTTAAAAATTTAAATACTAAATTTTAATAATTTAAAAATTTAAATACTCAATTTTAAAAATTTAATTATTAAAAATTTAAATACTAAATTTTAATAATTTAAAAATTTAAATACTAAATTTAAAAAATTTAATTATAAAAACTTTAAATTTTAAAATTTAAAAATTTAAAAATTTAAATACTAAATTTTAAAAATTTAATTATTAAAACTTTAAATTTTAAAATTTAAAAATTTAAATTTTAAAATTTAAAAATTTAAATTTTAAAATTTAAAAATTTAAATTTTAAAATACTAAATTTAAAAAATTTAATTATAAAAACTTTAAATTTTAAAATTTTAAAATTTAAAAATTTAAATACTAAATTTTAAAAGTTTAATTATTAAAACTTTAAATTTTAAAATTTAAAAATTTAAATACTAAATTTTATAAATTTAAATATTAAAACTTTAAATTTTAAAATTTAAAAATTTAAATATTAAATTTTAAAAATTTGAATATTAAAACTTTAAATTTTAAAATTTAAAAATTTAAATACTAAATTTTAAAAATTTAATTATTAAAACGTTAAATTTTAAAATTTAAAAATTTAAATTTTAAAATTTAAAAATTTAAATTTTAAAATTTAAAAATTTAAATTTTAAAATTTAAAAATTTAAATACTAAATTTTAATAATTTAAAAATATAAATACTCAATTTTAAAAATTTAATTATTAAAACTTTAAATTTAAAAATTTAAAAATTTAAATTTTAAAATTTAAAAATTTAAATTTTAAAATTTAAAACTTTAAATTTTAAAATTTAAAAATTTAAATACTAAATTTTAAAAATTTAATTTCAAAACTTTAAATTTTAAAATTTAAAAATTTGAATACTAAATTTTAATAATTTAAAAATTTAAATACTCAATTTTAAAAATTTAATTATTAAAACTTTAAATTTTAAAATTTAAAAATTTAAAAATTTAAAAATTTAAATACTAAATATTAAAAATTTAATTATTAAAACTTTAAATTTTAAATACTAAATTTAAAAAATTTAATTATAAAAACTTTAAATTTTAAAATTTAAAAATTTAAAAATTTAAATTCTAAATTTTAAAAATTTAATTATTAAAACTTTAAATTTTAAAATTTAAAAATTTAAATGCTAAATTTTAAAAATTTAAATATTAAAACTTTAAATTTTTAAATTTAAAAATTTAAATAGTAAATTTTAAACATTTAATTATTATAACGTTAAATTTTAAAATTTAAAAATTTAAATTTTAAAATTTAAAAATTTAAATTTAAAAATTTAAAAATTTAAATTTTAAAATTTAAAAATTTAAATTTTAAAATTTAAAAATTTAAATACTAAATTTTAAAAATTTAATTTCAAAACTTTAAATTTTAAAATTTAAAAATTTAAAAACTAAATTTTAATAATTTAAAAATTTAAATACTCAATTTTAAAAATTTAATTATTAAAACTTTAAATTTTAAAATTTAAAAATTTAAAAATTTAAATACTAAATATTAAAAATTTAATTATTAAAACTTTAAAATTTAAAATTTAAAAATTTAAATTTTAAAATTTAAAAATTTAAATTTTAAAATTTAAAAATTTAAATACTAAATTTAAAAAATTTAATTATAAAAACTTTAAATTTTAAAATTTAAAAATTTAAAAATTTAAATACTAAATTTTAAAAATTTAATTTCAAAACTTTAAATTTTAAAATTTAAAAATTTAAATACTAAATTTTAATAATTTAAAAATTTAAATACTCAATTTTAAAAATTTAATTATTAAAACTTTAAATTTTAAAAATTTAAAAATTTAAATACTAAATATTAAAAATTTAATTATTAAAATTTTAAATTTTAAAATTTAAAAATTTAAATTTCAAAATTTAAAAATTTAAATTTTAAAATTTAAAAATTTAAATACTAAATTTAAAAAATTTAATTATAAAAACTTTAAATTTTAAAATTTAAAAATTTAAATACTAAATTTTAAAAATTTAATTATTAAAACTTTAAATTTTAAAATTTAAAAATTTAAATACTAAATTTTAAAAATTTAAATATTAAAACTTTAAATTTTAAAATTTAAAAATTTAAAAATTTAAATACTAAATATTAAAAATTTAATTATTAAAACTTTAAATTTTAAAATTTAAAAATTTAAATTTTAAAATTTAAAAATTTAAATTTTAAAATTTAAAAATTTAAATTTTAAAATTTAAAAATTTAAATTTTAGAATACTAAATTTAAAAAATTTAATTATAAAAACTTTAAATTTTAAAATTTTAAAATTTAAAAATTTAAATACTAAATTTTAAAAGTTTAATTATTAAAACTTTAAATTTTAAAATTTAAAAATTTAAATACTAAATTTTAAAAATTTAAATATTAAAACTTTAAATTTTAAAATTTAAAAATTTAAATATTAAATTTTAAAAATTTGAATATTAAAACTTTAAATTTTAAAATTTAAAAATTTAAATACTAAATTTTAAAAATTTAATTATTAAAACGTTAAATTTTAAAATTTAAAAATTTAAATTTTAAAATTTAAAAATTTAAATTTTAAAATTTAAAAATTTAAATTTTAAAATTTAAAAATTTAAATACTAAATTTTAATAATTTAAAAATATAAATACTCAATTTTAAAAATTTAATTATTAAAACTTTAAATTTAAAAATTTAAAAATTTAAATTTTAAAATTTAAAAATTTAAATTTTAAAATTTAAAACTTTAAATTTTAAAATTTAAAAATTTAAATACTAAATTTTAAAAATTTAATTTCAAAACTTTAAATTTTAAAATTTAAAAATTTGAATACTAAATTTTAATAATTTAAAAATTTAAATACTCAATTTTAAAAATTTAATTATTAAAACTTTAAATTTTAAAATTTAAAAATTTAAAAATTTAAATACTAAATTTAAAAATTTAATTATTAAAACTTTAAATTTTAAAATTTAAAAATTTAAATACTAAATTTTTAAAATTGAATTATTAAAATTTTAAATTTTAAAATTTAAAAATTTAAATTTTAAAATTTAAAAATTTAAATTTTAAAATTTAAAAATTTAAATTTTAAAATTTAAAAATTTAAATTTTAAAATTTAAAAATTTAAATTTTAAAATTTAAAAATTTAAATTTTAAAATTTAAAAATTTAAATTTGAATATTTAAAAATTTAAATTTTAAAATTTAAAAATTTAAATTTTAAAATTTAAAACTTTAAATTTTAAAATTTAAAATTTTAAATACTAAATTTTAAAAATTTAATTATTAAAATTTTAAATTTTAAAATTTAAAAATTTAAAAATTTAAATACTAAATTTTAAAAATTTAATTTCAAAACTTTAAATTTTAAAATTTAAAAATTTAAATACTAAATTTTAATAATTTAAAAATTTAAATACTCAATTTTAAAAATTTAATTATTAAAACTTTAAATTTTAAAAATTTAAAAATTTAAATACTAAATATTAAAAATTTAATTATTAAAATTTTAAATTTTAAAATTTAAAAATTTAAATTTTAAAATTTAAAAATTTAAATTTTAAAATTTAAAAATTTAAATACTAAATTTAAAAAATTTAATTATAAAAACTTTAAATTTTAAAATTTAAAAATTTAAATACTAAATTTTAAAAATTTAATTATTAAAACTTTAAATTTTAAAATTTAAAAATTTAAATACTAAATTTTAAAAATTTAAATATTAAAACTTTAAATTTTAAAATTTAAAAATTTAAAAATTTAAATACTAAATATTAAAAATTTAATTATTAAAACTTTAAATTTTAAAATTTAAAAATTTAAATTTTAAAATTTAAAAATTTAAATTTTAAAATTTAAAAATTTAAATTTTAGAATACTAAATTTAAAAAATTTAATTATAAAAACTTTAAATTTTAAAATTTTAAAATTTAAAAATTTAAATACTAAATTTTAAAAGTTTAATTATTAAAACTTTAAATTTTAAAATTTAAAAATTTAAATACTAAATTTTAAAAATTTAAATATTAAAACTTTAAATTTTAAAATTTAAAAATTTAAATATTAAATTTTAAAAATTTGAATATTAAAACTTTAAATTTTAAAATTTAAAAATTTAAATACTAAATTTTAAAAATTTAATTATTAAAACGTTAAATTTTAAAATTTAAAAATTTAAATTTTAAAATTTAAAAATTTAAATTTTAAAATTTAAAAATTTAAATTTTAAAATTTAAAAATTTAAATACTAAATTTTAATAATTTAAAAATATAAATACTCAATTTTAAAAATTTAATTATTAAAACTTTAAATTTAAAAATTTAAAAATTAAAATTTTAAAATTTAAAAATTTAAATTTTAAAATTTAAAACTTTAAATTTTAAAATTTAAAAATTTAAATACTAAATTTTAAAAATTTAATTTCAAAACTTTAAATTTTAAAATTTAAAAATTTGAATACTAAATTTTAATAATTTAAAAATTTAAATACTCAATTTTAAAAATTTAATTATTAAAACTTTAAATTTTAAAATTTAAAAATTTAAAAATTTAAATACTAAATTTAAAAATTTAATTATTAAAACTTTAAATTTTAAAATTTAAAAATTTAAATACTAAATTTTAAAAATTTAAATATTAAAACTTTAAATTTTAAAATTTAAAAATTTAAATATTAAATTTTAAAAATTTGAATATTAAAACTTTAAATTTTAAAATTTAAAAATTTAAATACTAAATTTTTAAAATTGAATTATTAAAATTTTAAATTTTAAAATTTAAAAATTTAAATTTTAAAATTTAAAAATTTAAATTTTAAAATTTAAAAATTTAAATTTTAAAATTTAAAAATTTAAATTTTAAAATTTAAAAATTTAAATTTTAAAATTTAAAAATTTAAATTTTAAAATTTAAAAATTTAAATTTGAATATTTAAAAATTTAAATTTTAAAATTTAAAAATTTAAATTTTAAAATTTAAAACTTTAAATTTTAAAATTTAAAAATTTAAATACTAAATTTTAAAAATTTAATTATTAAAATTTTAAATTTTAAAATTTAAAAATTTAAATACTAAATTTTAAATTATTTATTAAAATTTTAAATTTTAAAATTTAAAAATTTAAATACTAAATTTTAAAAATTTAATTATTAAAACTTTAACTTTTAAAATTTAAAAATTTAAATACTAAATTTTAAAAATTTAATTATTAAAACTTTAAATTTTAAAATTTAAAAATTTAAATACTAAATTTTAAAAATTTGAATATTAAAACTTTAAATTTTAAAATTTAAAAATTTAAATTTTAAAATTTAAAAATTTAAATTTTAAAATTTAAAAATTTAAATACTAAATTTTAAAAATTTAATTTCAAAACTTTAAATTTTAAAATTTAAAAATTTAAATACTAAATTTTAAAAATTTAATTATTAAAACTTTAAATTTTAAAATTTAAAAATTTAAAAATTTAAATACTAAATATTAAAAATTTAATTATTAAAACTTTAAATTTTAAAATTTAAAAATTTAAATACTAAATTTTAAAAATTTAAATATTAAAACTTTAAATTTTAAAATTTAAAAATTTAAATATTAAATTTTAAAAATTTGAATATTAAAACTTTAAATTTTAAAATTTAAATTTTAAATACTAAATTTTAAAAATTTAATTATTAAAACGTTAAATTTTAAAATTTAAAAATTTAAATTTTAAAATTTAAAAATTTAAATTTTAAAATTTAAAAATTTAAATTTTAAAATTTAAAAATTTAAATACTAAATTTTAATAATTTAAAAATATAAATACTCAATTTTAAAAATTTAATTATTAAAACTTTAAATTTAAAAATTTAAAAATTTAAATTTTAAAATTTAAAAATTTAAATTTTAAAATTTAAAACTTTAAATTTTAAAATTTAAAAATTTAAATACTAAATTTTAAAAATTTAATTTCAAAACTTTAAATTTTAAAATTTAAAAATTTGAATACTAAATTTTAATAATTTAAAAATTTAAATACTCAATTTTAAAACTTTAATTATTAAAACTTTAAATTTTAAAATTTTAAAATTTAAATATTTAAAAATTTAAAAATTTAAATACTAAATATTAAAAATTTAATTATTAAAACTTTAAATTTTAAAATTTAAAAATTTAAATTTTAAAATTTAAAAATTTAAATTTTAAAATTTAAAAATTTAAATTTTAAAATTTAAAAATTTAAATACTAAATTTAAAAAATTTAATTATAAAAACTTTAAATTTTAAAATTTAAAAATTTAAAAATTTAAATTCTAAATTTTAAAAATTTAATTATTAAAACTTTAAATTTTAAAATTTAAAAATTTAAATGCTAAATTTTAAAAATTTAAATATTAAAACTTTAAATTTTTAAATTTAAAAATTTAAATAGTAAATTTTAAACATTTAATTATTATAACGTTAAATTTTAAAATACCAAATTTTAAAAATTTAATTATTAAAACTTTAAATTTTATAATTTAAAAATTTAAAAATTTAAATACTAAATTTTAAAAATTTATTTATTAAAATTTTAAATTTTAAAATTTAAAAATTTAAATACTAAATTTTAAAAATTTAATTATTAAAACTTTAAATTTTAAAATTTAAAAATTTAAAAATTTAAAAATTTAAATACTAAATATTAAAAATTTAATTATAAAAACTTTAAATTTTAAAATTTAAAAATTTAAATTTTAAAATTTAAAAATTTAAATACTAAATTTTAAAAATTTAATTATTAAAACTTTAAATTTTAAAATTTAAAAATTTAAAAATTTAAATAATAAATATTAAAAATTTAATTATTAAAACTTTAAATTTTAAAATTTAAAAATTTAAATACTAAATTTTAAAAATTTAAATATTAAAACTTTAAATTTTAAAATTTAAAAATTTAAATATTAAATTTTAAAAATTTGAATATTAAAACTTTAAATTTTAAAATTTAAAAATTTAAATACTAAATTTTAAAAATTTAATTATTAAAACGTTAAATTTTAAAATTTAAAAATTTAAATTTTAAAATTTAAAAATTTAAATTTTAAAATTTAATAATTTAAATTTTAAAATTTAAAAATTTAAATTTTAAAATTTAAAAATTTAAATTTTAAAATTTAAAAATTTAAATTTTAAAATTTAAAAATTTAAATACTAAATTTAAAAAATTTAATTATAAAAACTTTAAATTTTAAAATTTAAAAATTTAAAAATTTAAATTCTAAATTTTAAAAATTTAATTATTAAAACTTTAAATTTTAAAATTTAAAAATTTAAATGCTAAATTTTAAAAATTTAAATATTAAAACTTTAAATTTTTAAATTTAAAAATTTAAATAGTAAATTTTAAACATTTAATTATTATAACGTTAAATTTTAAAATACTAAATTTTAAAAATTTAATTATTAAAACTTTAAATTTTATAATTTAAAAATTTAAAAATTTAAATACTAAATTTTAAAAATTTATTTATTAAAATTTTAAATTTTAAAATTTAAAAATTTAAATACTAAATTTTAAAAATTTAATTATTAAAACTTTAAATTTTAAAATTTAAAAATTTAAAAATTTAAAAATTTAAATACTAAATATTAAAAATTTAATTATAAAAACTTTAAATTTTAAAATTTAAAAATTTAAATTTTAAAATTTAAAAATTTAAATACTAAATTTAAAAAATTTAATTATAAAAACTTTAAATTTTAAAATTTAAAAATTTAAAAATTTAAATACTAAATTTAAAAATTTAATTATTAAAACTTTAAATTTTAAAATTTAAAAATTTAAATACTAAATTTTAAAAATTTAAATATTAAAACTTTAAATTTTAAAATTTAAAAATTTAAATATTAAATTTTAAAAATTTGAATATTAAAACTTTAAATTTTAAAATTTAAAAATTTAAATACCAAATTTTTAAAATTGAATTATTAAAATTTTAAATTTTAAAATTTAAAAATTTAAATTTTAAAATTTAAAAATTTAAATTTTAAAATTTAAAAATTTAAATTTGAATATTTAAAAATTTAAATTTTAAAATTTAAAAATTTAAATACTAAATTTTAAAAATTTAATTATTAAAATTTTAAATTTTAAAATTTAAAAATTTAAATACTATATTTTAAAAATTTAATTATTAAAATTTTAACTTTTAAAATTTAAAAATTTAAATACTAAATTTTAAAAATTTAATTATTAAAACTTTAAATTTTAAAATTTAAAAATTTAAATACTAAATTTTAAAAATTTGAATATTAAAACTTTAAATTTTAAAATTTAAAAATTTAAAAATTTAAAAATTTAAAAATTTAAATACTAAATATTAAAAATTTAATTATAAAAACTTTAAATTTTAAAATTTAAAAATTTAAATTTTAAAATTTAAAAATTTAAATACTAAATTTAAAAAATTTAATTATAAAAACTTTAAATTTTAAAATTTAAAAATTTAAAAATTTAAATACTAAATTTTAAAAATTTAATTATTAAAACTTTAAATTTTAAAATTTAAAAATTTAAATACTAAATTTTAAAAATTTAAATATTAAAACTTTAAATTTTAAAATTTAAAAATTTAAAAATTTAAAAATTTAAAAATTTAAATACTAAATATTAAAAATTTAATTATTAAAACTTTAAATTTTAAAATTTAAAAATTTAAATTTTAAAATTTAAAAATTTAAATTTTAAAATTTAAAAATTTAAATTTTAAAATACCAAATTTAAAAAATTTAATTATAAAAACTTTAAATTTTAAAATTTTAAAATTTAAAAATTTAAAAATTTAAATACTAAATTTTAAAAATTTAATTATTAAAACTTTAAATTTTAAAATTTAAAAATTTAAATACTAAATTTTAAAAATTTAAATATTAAAACTTTAAATTTTAAAATTTAAAAATTTAAATATTAAATTTTAAAAATTTGAATATTAAAACTTTAAATTTTAAAATTTAAAAGTTTAAATACTAAATTTTAAAAATTTAATTATTAAAACGTTATTTTAAATTTAAAATTTAAATTTAAATTTAAAATTTAAAATTTAAATTTTAAAATTTAAAAATTTAAATACTAAATTTTAATAATTTAAAAATATAAATACTCAATTTTAAAAATTTAATTATTAAAACTTTAAATTTAAAAATTTAAAAATTTAAATTTTAAAATTTAAAAATTTAAATACTATATTTTAAAAATTTAAATATTAAAACTTTAAATTTTAAAATTTAAAAATCTAAATATTAAATTTTAAAAATTTGAATATTAAAACTTTAAATTTTAAAATTTAAAAGTTTAAATAATAAATTTTAAAAATTTAATTATTAAAACGTTATTTTAAATTTAAAATTTAAATTTAAATTTAAAATTTAAAATTTAAATTTTAAAATTTAAAAATTTAAATACTAAATTTTTAAAATTGAATTATTAAAATTTTAAATTTTAAAATTTAAAAATTTAAATTTTAAAATTTAAAAATTTAAATTTTAAAATTTAAAAATTTAAATTTTAAAATTTAAAAATTTAAATTTTAAAATTTAAAAATTTAAATTTTAAAATTTAAAAATTTAAATTTGAATATTTAAAAATTTAAATTTTAAAATTTAAAAATTTAAATCCTAAATTTTAAAAATTTAATTATTAAAATTTTAAATTTTAAAATTTAAAAATTTAAAAATTTAAATACTAAATTTTAAATTATTTATTAAAATTTTAAATTTTAAAATTTAAAAACTTAAATACTAAATTTTAAAAATTTAATTATTAAAACTTTAACTTTTAAAATTTAAAAATTTAAATACTAAATTTTAAAAATTTAATTATTAAAACTTTAAATTTTAAAATTTAAAAATTTAAATACTAAATTTTAAAAATTTGAATATTAAAACTTTAAATTTTAAAATTTAAAAATTTAAATACTAAATTTTAAAAATTTAATTTCAAAACTTTAAATTTTAAAATTTAAAAATTTAAATACTAAATTTTAATAATTTAAAAATTTAAATACTCAATTTTAAAAATTTAATTATTAAAACTTTAAATTTTAAAATTTAAAAATTTAAAAATTTAAATACTAAATATTAAAAATTTAATTATTAAAACTTTAAATTTTAAAATTTAAAAATTTAAATTTTAAAATTTAAAAATTTAAATTTTAAAATTTAAAAATTTAAATTTTAAAATACTAAATTTAAAAAATTTAATTATAAAAACTTTAAATTTTAAAATTTTAAAATTTAAAAATTTAAAAATTTAAATACTAAATTTTAAAAATTTAATTATTAAAACTTTAAATTTTAAAATTTAAAAATTTAAATACTAAATTTTAAAAATTTAAATATTAAAACTTTAAATTTTAAAATTTAAAAATTTAAATTTTTAAATTTTAAAATACTAAATTTAAAAAATTTAATTATAAAAACTTTAAATTTTAAAATTTTAAAATTTAAATACTAAATTTTAAAAATTTAAATATTAAAACTTTAAATTTTAAAATTTAAAAATTTAAATATTAAATTTTAAAAATTTGAATATTAAAACTTTAAATTTTAAAATTTAAAAGTTTAAATACTAAATTTTAAAAATTTAATTATTAAAACGTTATTTTAAATTTAAAATTTAAATTTAAATTTAAAATTTAAAATTTAAATTTTAAAATTTAAAAATTTAAATACTAAATTTTAATAATTTAAAAATATAAATACTCAATTTTAAAAATTTAATTATTAAAACTTTAAATTTAAAAATTTAAAAATTTAAATTTTAAAATTTAAAAATTTAAATACTATATTTTAAAAATTTAAATATTAAAACTTTAAATTTTAAAATTTAAAAATCTAAATATTAAATTTTAAAAATTTGAATATTAAAACTTTAAATTTTAAAATTTAAAAGTTTAAATAATAAATTTTAAAAATTTAATTATTAAAACGTTATTTTAAATTTAAAATTTAAATTTAAATTTAAAATTTAAAATTTAAATTTTAAAATTTAAAAATTTAAATACTAAATTTTTAAAATTGAATTATTAAAATTTTAAATTTTAAAATTTAAAAATTTAAATTTTAAAATTTAAAAATTTAAATTTTAAAATTTAAAAATTTAAATTTTAAATTTAAATTTAAATTTTAAAATTTAAAAATTTAAATTTTAAAATTTAAAAATTTAAATTTTAAAATTTAAAAATTTAAATTTTAAAATTTAAAAATTTAAATTTTAAAATTTAAAAATTTAAATTTTAAAATTTAAAAATTTAAATTTGAATATTTAAAAATTTAAATTTTAAAATTTAAAAATTTAAATCCTAAATTTTAAAAATTTAATTATTAAAATTTTAAATTTTAAAATTTAAAAATTTAAAAATTTAAATACTAAATTTTAAATTATTTATTAAAATTTTAAATTTTAAAATTTAAAAATTTAAATACTAAATTTTAAAAATTTAATTATTAAAACTTTAACTTTTAAAATTTAAAAATTTAAATACCAAATTTTAAAAATTTAATTATTAAAACTTTAAATTTTAAAATTTAAAAATTTAAATACTAAATTTTAAAAATTTGAATATTAAAACTTTAAATTTTAAAATTTAAAAATTTAAATACTAAATTTTAAAAATTTAATTTCAAAACTTTAAATTTTAAAATTTAAAAATTTAAATACTAAATTTTAATAATTTAAAAATTTAAATACTCAATTTTAAAAATTTAATTATTAAAACTTTTAATTTTAAAATTTAAAAATTTAAAAATTTAAATACTAAATATTAAAAATTTAATTATTAAAACTTTAAATTTTAAAATTTAAAAATTTAAATTTTAAAATTTAAAAATTTAAATTTTAAAATACTAAATTTAAAAAATTTAATTATAAAAACTTTAAATTTTAAAATTTTAAAATTTAAAAATTTAAAAATTTAAATACTAAATTTTAAAAATTTAATTATTAAAACTTTAAATTTTAAAATTTAAAAATTTAAATACTAAATTTTAAAAATTTAAATATTAAAACTTTAAATTTTAAAATTTAAAAATTTAAATTTTTAAATTTTAAAATTTAAATTTTTAAATTTTAAAATTTAAAAATTTAAATTTTAAAATTTAAAAATTTAAATACTAAATTTTTAAAATTGAATTATTAAAATTTTAAATTTTAAAATTTAAAAATTTAAATTTTAAAATTTAAAAATTTAAATTTTAAAATTTAAAAATTTAAATTTTAAATTTAAATTTAAATTTTAAAATTTAAAAATTTAAATTTTAAAATTTAAAAATTTAAATTTTAAAATTTAAAAATTTAAATTTTAAAATTTAAAAATTTAAATTTTAAAATTTAAAAATTTAAATTTTAAAATTTAAAAATTTAAATTTGAATATTTAAAAATTTAAATTTTAAAATTTAAAAATTTAAATCCTAAATTTTAAAAATTTAATTATTAAAATTTTAAATTTTAAAATTTAAAAATTTAAAAATTTAAATACTAAATTTTAAATTATTTATTAAAATTTTAAATTTTAAAATTTAAAAATTTAAATACTAAATTTTAAAAATTTAATTATTAAAACTTTAACTTTTAAAATTTAAAAATTTAAATACTAAATTTTAAAAATTTAATTATTAAAACTTTAAATTTTAAAATTTAAAAATTTAAATACTAAATTTTAAAAATTTGAATATTAAAACTTTAAATTTTAAAATTTAAAAATTTAAATACTAAATTTTAAAAATTTAATTTCAAAACTTTAAATTTTAAAATTTAAAAATTTAAATACTAAATTTTAATAATTTAAAAATTTAAATACTCAATTTTAAAAATTTAATTATTAAAACTTTAAATTTTAAAATTTAAAAATTTAAAAATTTAAATACTAAATATTAAAAATTTAATTATTAAAACTTTAAATTTTAAAATTTAAAAATTTAAATTTTAAAATTTAAAAATTTAAATTTTAAAATTTAAAAATTTAAATTTTAAAATTTAAAAATTTAAATTTTAAAATACTAAATTTAAAAAATTTAATTATAAAAACTTTAAATTTTAAAATTTTAAAATTTAAAAATTTAAAAATTTAAATACTAAATTTTAAAAATTTAAATATTAAAACTTTAAATTTTAAAATTTAAAAATTTAAATTTTAAAATTTAAAAATTTAAATTTTAAAATACTAAATTTAAAAAATTTAATTATAAAAACTTTAAATTTTAAAATTTTAAAATTTTAAAATTTAAAAATTTAAAAATTTAAATACTAAATTTTAAAAATTTAATTATTAAAACTTTAAATTTTAAAATTTAAAAATTTAAATTTTAAAATTTAAAAATTTAAATTTTAAAATACTAAATTTAAAAAATTTAATTATAAAAACTTTAAATTTTAAAATTTTAAAATTTTAAAATTTAAAAATTTAAAAATTTAAATACTAAATTTTAAAAATTTAATTATTAAAACTTTAAATTTTAAAATTTAAAAATTTAAATACTAAATTTTAAAAATTTAAATATTAAAACTTTAAATTTTAAAATTTAAAAATTTAAATATTAAATTTTAAAAATTTGAAAATTAAAACTTTAAATTTTAAAATTTAAAAGTTTAAATACTAAATTTTAAAAATTTAATTATTAAAACGTTATTTTAAATTTAAAATTTAAATTTAAATTTAAAATTTAAAATTTAAATTTTAAAATTTAAAAATTTAAATACTAAATTTTAATAATTTAAAAATATAAATACACAATTTTAAAAATTTAATTATTAAAACTTTAAATTTAAAAATTTAAAAATTTAAATTTTAAAATTTAAAAATTTAAAAATTTAAATTCTAAATTTTAAAAATTTAATTATTAAAACTTTAAATTTTAAAATTTAAAAATTTAAATGCTAAATTTTAAAAATTTAAATATTAAAACTTTAAATTTTTAAATTTAAAAATTTAAATAGTAAATTTTAAACATTTAATTATTATAACGTTAAATTTTAAAATTTAAAAATTTAAATTTTAAAATTTAAAAATTTAAATTTTAAAATTTAAATTTTTAAATACTAAATTTTAAAAATTTAATTATTAAAACTTTAAATTTTATAATTTAAAAATTTAAAAATTTAAACACTAAATTTTAAAAATTTATTTATTAAAATTTTAAATTTTAAAATTTAAAAATTTAAATACTAAATTTTAAAAATTTAATTATTAAAACTTTAAATTTTAAAATTTAAAAATTTAAAAATTTAAAAATTTAAATACTAAATATTAAAAATTTAATTATAAAAATTTTAATTTTAAAATTTAAAAATTTAAATTTTAAAATTTAAAAATTTAAATAGTAAATTTAAAAAATTTAATTATAAAAACTTTAAATTTTAAAATTTAAAAATTTAAAAATTTAAATACTAAATTTAAAAATTTAATTATTAAAACTTTAAATTTTAAAATTTAAAAATTTAAATACTAAATTTTAAAAATTTAAATATTAAAACTTTAAATTTTAAAATTTAAAAATTTAAATATTAAATTTTAAAAATTTGAATATTAAAACTTTAAATTTTAAAATTTAAAAGTTTAAATACTAAATTTTAAAAATTTAATTATTAAAACGTTATTTTAAATTTAAAATTTAAATTTAAATTTAAAATTTAAAATTTAAATTTTAAAATTTAAAAATTTAAATACTAAATTTTAATAATTTAAAAATATAAATACTCAATTTTAAAAATTTAATTATTAAAACTTTAAATTTAAAAATTTAAAAATTTAAATTTTAAAATTTAAAAATTTAAATACTAAATTTTAAAAATTTAAATATTAAAACTTTAAATTTTAAAATTTAAAAATTTAAATATTAAATTTTAAAAATTTGAATATTAAAACTTTAAATTTTAAAATTTAAAAATTTAAATACTAAATTTTTAAAATTGAATTATTAAAATTTTAAATTTTAAAATTTAAAAATTTAAATTTTAAAATTTAAAAATTTAAATTTTAAAATTTAAAAATTTAAATTTTAAATTTAAATTTAAATTTTAAAATTTAAAAATTTAAATTTTAAAATTTAAAAATTTAAATTTTAAAATTTAAAAATTTAAATTTTAAAATTTAAAAATTTAAATTTTAAAATTTAAAAATTTAAATTTTAAAATTTAAAAATTTAAATTTGAATATTTAAAAATTTAAATTTTAAAATTTAAAAATTTAAATCCTAAATTTTAAAAATTTAATTATTAAAATTTTAAATTTTAAAATTTAAAAATTTAAAAATTTAAATACTAAATTTTAAATTATTTATTAAAATTTTAAATTTTAAAATTTAAAAATTTAAATACTAAATTTTAAAAATTTAATTATTAAAACTTTAACTTTTAAAATTTAAAAATTTAAATACTAAATTTTAAAAATTTAATTATTAAAACTTTAAATTTTAAAATTTAAAAATTTAAATACTAAATTTTAAAAATTTGAATATTAAAACTTTAAATTTTAAAATTTAAAAATTTAAATACTAAATTTTAAAAATTTAATTTCAAAACTTTAAATTTTAAAATTTAAAAATTTAAATACTAAATTTTAATAATTTAAAAATTTAAATACTCAATTTTAAAAATTTAATTATTAAAACTTTAAATTTTAAAATTTAAAAATTTAAAAATTTAAATACTAAATATTAAAAATTTAATTATTAAAACTTTAAATTTTAAAATTTAAAAATTTAAATTTTAAAATTTAAAAAATTAAATTTTAAAATTTAAAAATTTAAATTTTAAAATTTAAAAATTTAAATTTTAAAATACTAAATTTAAAAAATTTAATTATAAAAACTTTAAATTTTAAAATTTTAAAATTTAAAAATTTAAAAATTTAAATACTAAATTTTAAAAATTTAATTATTAAAACTTTAAATTTTAAAATTTAAAAATTTAAATACTAAATTTTAAAAATTTAAATATTAAAACTTTAAATTTTAAAATTTAAAAATTTAAATTTTTAAATTTTAAAATTTAAATTTTTAAATTTTAAAATTTAAAAATTTAAATTTTAAAATTTAAAAATTTAAATTTTAAAATACTAAATTTAAAAAATTTAATTATAAAAACTTTAAATTTTAAAATTTTAAAATTTTAAAATTTAAAAATTTAAAAATTTAAATACTAAATTTTAAAAATTTAATTATTAAAACTTTAAATTTTAAAATTTAAAAATTTAAATACTAAATTTTAAAAATTTAAATATTAAAACTTTAAATTTTAAAATTTAAAAATTTAAATATTAAATTTTAAAAATTTGAAAATTAAAACTTTAAATTTTAAAATTTAAAAGTTTAAATACTAAATTTTAAAAATTTAATTATTAAAACGTTATTTTAAATTTAAAATTTAAATTTAAATTTAAAATTTAAAATTTAAATTTTAAAATTTAAAAATTTAAATACTAAATTTTAATAATTTAAAAATATAAATACACAATTTTAAAAATTTAATTATTAAAACTTTAAATTTAAAAATTTAAAAATTTAAATTTTAAAATTTAAAAATTTAAAAATTTAAATTCTAAATTTTAAAAATTTAATTATTAAAACTTTAAATTTTAAAATTTAAAAATTTAAATGCTAAATTTTAAAAATTTAAATATTAAAACTTTAAATTTTTAAATTTAAAAATTTAAATAGTAAATTTTAAACATTTAATTATTATAACGTTAAATTTTAAAATTTAAAAATTTAAATTTTAAAATTTAAAAATTTAAATTTTAAAATTTAAATTTTTAAATACTAAATTTTAAAAATTTAATTATTAAAACTTTAAATTTTATAATTTAAAAATTTAAAAATTTAAATACTAAATTTTAAAAATTTATTTATTAAAATTTTAAATTTTAAAATTTAAAAATTTAAATACTAAATTTTAAAAATTTAATTATTAAAACTTTAAATTTTAAAATTTAAAAATTTAAAAATTTAAAAATTTAAATACTAAATATTAAAAATTTAATTATAAAAATTTTAATTTTAAAATTTAAAAATTTAAATTTTAAAATTTAAAAATTTAAATAGTAAATTTAAAAAATTTAATTATAAAAACTTTAAATTTTAAAATTTAAAAATTTAAAAATTTAAATACTAAATTTAAAAATTTAATTATTAAAACTTTAAATTTTAAAATTTAAAAATTTAAATACTAAATTTTAAAAATTTAAATATTAAAACTTTAAATTTTAAAATTTAAAAATTTAAATATTAAATTTTAAAAATTTGAATATTAAAACTTTAAATTTTAAAATTTAAAAGTTTAAATACTAAATTTTAAAAATTTAATTATTAAAACGTTATTTTAAATTTAAAATTTAAATTTAAATTTAAAATTTAAAATTTAAATTTTAAAATTTAAAAATTTAAATACTAAATTTTAATAATTTAAAAATATAAATACTCAATTTTAAAAATTTAATTATTAAAACTTTAAATTTAAAAATTTAAAAATTTAAATTTTAAAATTTAAAAATTTAAATACTAAATTTTAAAAATTTAAATACTAAATTTAAAAATTTAATTATTAAAACTTTAAATTTTAAAATTTAAAAATTTAAATACTAAATTTTAAAAATTTAAATATTAAAACTTTAAATTTTAAAATTTAAAAATTTAAATATTAAATTTTAAAAATTTGAATATTAAAACTTTAAATTTTAAAATTTAAAAGTTTAAATACTAAATTTTAAAAATTTAATTATTAAAACGTTATTTTAAATTTAAAATATAAATTTAAATTTAAAATTTAAAATTTAAATTTTAAAATTTAAAAATTTAAATACTAAATTTTTAAAATTGAATTATTAAAATTTTAAATTTTAAAATTTAAAAATTTAAATTTTAAAATTTAAAAATTTAAATTTTAAAATTTAAAAATTTAAATTTTAAAATTTAAAAATTTAAATTTTAAAATTTAAAAATTTAAATTTTAAAATTTAAAAATTTAAATTTTAAAATTTAAAAATTTAAATTTGAATATTTAAAAATTTAAATTTTAAAATTTAAAAATTTAAATACTAAATTTTAAAAATTTAATTATTAAAATTTTAAATTTTAAAATTTAAAAATTTAAAAATTTAAATACTAAATTTTAAATTATTTATTAAAATTTTAAATTTTAAAATTTAAAAATTTAAATACTAAATTTTAAAAATTTAATTATTAAAACTTTAACTTTTAAAATTTAAAAATTTAAATACTAAATTTTAAAAATTTAATTATTAAAACTTTAAATTTTAAAATTTAAAAATTTAAATACTAAATTTTAAAAATTTGAATATTAAAACTTTAAATTCTAAAATTTAAAAATTTAAATTTTAAAATTTAAAAATTTAAATTTTAAAATTTAAAAATTTAAATACTAAATTTTAAAAATTTAATTTCAAAACTTTAAATTTTAAAATTTAAAAATTTAAATACTAAATTTTAATAATTTAAAAATTTAAATACTCAATTTTAAAAATTTAATTATTAAAACTTTAAATTTTAAAATTTAAAAATTTAAAAATTTAAATACTAAATATTAAAAATTTAATTATTAAAACTTTAAATTTTAAAATTTAAAAATTTAAATTTTAAAATTTAAAAATTTAAATTTTAAAATACTAAATTTAAAAAATTTAATTATAAAAACTTTAAATTTTAAAATTTTAAAATTTAAAAATTTAAAAATTTAAATACTAAATTTTAAAAATTTAATTATTAAAACTTTAAATTTTAAAATTTAAAAATTTAAATACTAAATTTTAAAAATTTAAATATTAAAACTTTAAATTTTAAAATTTAAAAATTTAAATTTTTAAATTTTAAAATTTAAATTTTTAAATTTTAAAATTTAAAAATTTATATATTAAATTTTAAAAATTTGAAAATTAAAACTTTAAATTTTAAAATTTAAAAGTTTAAATACTAAATTTTAAAAATTTAATTATTAAAACGTTATTTTAAATTTAAAATTTAAATTTAAATTTAAAATTTAAAATTTCAATTTTAAAATTTAAAAATTTAAATACTAAATTTTAATAATTTAAAAATATAAATACACAATTTTAAAAATTTAATTATTAAAACTTTAAATTTAAAAATTTAAAAATTTAAATTTTAAAATTTAAAAATTTAAAAATTTAAATTCTAAATTTTAAAAATTTAATTATTAAAACTTTAAATTTTAAAATTTAAAAATTTAAATGCTAAATTTTAAAAATTTAAATATTAAAACTTTAAATTTTTAAATTTAAAAATTTAAATAGTAAATTTTAAACATTTAATTATTATAACGTTAAATTTTAAAATTTAAAAATTTAAATTTTAAAATTTAAAAATTTAAATTTTAAAATTTAAATTTTTAAATACTAAATTTTAAAAATTTAATTATTAAAACTTTAAATTTTATAATTTAAAAATTTAAAAATTTAAATACTAAATTTTAAAAATTTATTTATTAAAATTTTAAATTTTAAAATTTAAAAATTTAAATACTAAATTTTAAAAATTTAATTATTAAAACTTTAAATTTTAAAATTTAAAAATTTAAAAATTTAAAAATTTAAATACTAAATATTAAAAATTTAATTATAAAAATTTTAATTTTAAAATTTAAAAATTTAAATTTTAAAATTTAAAAATTTAAATAGTAAATTTAAAAAATTTAATTATAAAAACTTTAAATTTTAAAATTTAAAAATTTAAAAATTTAAATACTAAATTTAAAAATTTAATTATTAAAACTTTAAATTTTAAAATTTAAAAATTTAAATACTAAATTTTAAAAATTTAAATATTAAAACTTTAAATTTTAAAATTTAAAAATTTAAATATTAAATTTTAAAAATTTGAAAATTCAAACTTTAAATTTTAAAATTTAAAAGTTTAAATACTAAATTTTAAAAATTTAATTATTAAAACGTTATTTTAAATTTAAAATTTAAATTTAAATTTAAAATTTAAAATTTAAAATTTAAATTTTAAAATTTAAAAATTTAAATACTAAATTTTAATAATTTAAAAATATAAATACACAATTTTAAAAATTTAATTATTAAAACTTTAAATTTAAAAATTTAAAAATTTAAATTTTAAAATTTAAAAAATTAAAAATTTAAATTCTAAATTTTAAAAATTTAATTATTAAAACTTTAAATTTTAAAATTTAAAAATTTAAATGCTAAATTTTAAAAATTTAAATATTAAAACTTTAAATTTTTAAATTTAAAAATTTAAATAGTAAATTTTAAACATTTAATTATTATAACGTTAAATTTTAAAATTTAAAAATTTAAATTTTAAAATTTAAAAATTTAAATTTTAAAATTTAAATTTTTAAATACTAAATTTTAAAAATTTAATTATTAAAACTTTAAATTTTATAATTTAAAAATTTAAAAATTTAAATACTAAATTTTAAAAATTTATTTATTAAAATTTTAAATTTTAAAATTTAAAAATTTAAATACTAAATTTTAAAAATTTAATTATTAAAACTTTAAATTTTAAAATTTAAAAATTTAAAAATTTAAAAATTTAAATACTAAATTTTAAAAATTTAAATATTAAAACTTTAAATTTTAAAATTTAAAAATTTAAATATTAAATTTTAAAAATTTGAATATTAAAACTTTAAATTTTAAAATTTAAAAGTTTAAATACTAAATTTTAAAAATTTAATTATTAAAACGTTATTTTAAATTTAAAATTTAAATTTAAATTTAAAATTTAAAATTTAAATTTTAAAATTTAAAAATTTAAATACTAAATTTTAATAATTTAAAAATATAAATACTCAATTTTAAAAATTTAATTATTAAAACTTTAAATTTAAAAATTTAAAAATTTAAATTTTAAAATTTAAAAATTTAAATACTAAATTTTAAAAATTTAAATATTAAAACTTTAAATTTTAAAATTTAAAAATTTAAATATTAAATTTTAAAAATTTGAATATTAAAACTTTAAATTTTAAAATTTAAAAGTTTAAATACTAAATTTTAAAAATTTAATTATTAAAACGTTATTTTAAATTTAAAATATAAATTTAAATTTAAAATTTAAAATTTAAATTTTAAAATTTAAAAATTTAAATACTAAATTTTTAAAATTGAATTATTAAAATTTTAAATTTTAAAATTTAAAAATTTAAATTTTAAAATTTAAAAATTTAAATTTTAAAATTTAAAAATTTAAATTTTAAAATTTAAAAATTTAAATTTTAAAATTTAAAAATTTAAATTTTAAAATTTAAAAATTTAAATTTTAAAATTTAAAAATTTAAATACTAAATTTTAAAAATTTAATTATTAAAATTTTAAATTTTAAAATTTAAAAATTTAAAAATTTAAATACTAAATTTTAAATTATTTATTAAAATTTTAAATTTTAAAATTTAAAAATTTAAATACTAAATTTTAAAAATTTAATTATTAAAACTTTAACTTTTAAAATTTAAATACTAAATTTTAAAAATTTAATTATTAAAACTTTAAATTTTAAAATTTAAAAATTTAAATACTAAATTTTAAAAATTTGAATATTAAAACTTTAAATTCTAAAATTTAAAAATTTAAATTTTAAAATTTAAAAATTTAAATTTTAAAATTTAAAAATTTAAATACTAAATTTTAAAAATTTAATTTCAAAACTTTAAATTTTAAAATTTAAAAATTTAAATACTAAATTTTAATAATTTAAAAATTTAAATACTCAATTTTAAAAATTTAATTATTAAAACTTTAAATTTTAAAATTTAAAAATTTAAAAATTTAAATACTAAATATTAAAAATTTAATTATTAAAACTTTAAATTTTAAAATTTAAAAATTTAAATTTTAAAATTTAAAAATTTAAATTTTAAAATTTAAAAATTTAAATTTTAAAATACTAAATTTAAAAAATTTAATTATAAAAACTTTAAATTTTAAAATTTTAAAATTTAAAAATTTAAAAATTTAAATACTAAATTTTAAAAATTTAATTATTAAAACTTTAAATTTTAAAATTTAAAAATTTAAATACTAAATTTTAAAAATTTAAATATTAAAACTTTAAATTTTAAAATTTAAAAATTTAAATTTTTAAATTTTAAAATTTAAATTTTTAAATTTTAAAATTTAAAAATTTATATATTAAATTTTAAAAATTTGAAAATTAAAACTTTAAATTTTAAAATTTAAAAGTTTAAATACTAAATTTTAAAAATTTAATTATTAAAACTTTAAATTTAAAAATTTAAAAATTTAAATTTTAAAATTTAAAAATTTAAAAATTTAAATTCTAAATTTTAAAAATTTAATTATTAAAACTTTAAATTTTAAAATTTAAAAATTTAAATGCTAAATTTTAAAAATTTAAATATTAAAACTTTAAATTTTTAAATTTAAAAATTTAAATAGTAAATTTTAAACATTTAATTATTATAACGTTAAATTTTAAAATTTAAAAATTTAAATTTTAAAATTTAAAAATTTAAATTTTAAAATTTAAATTTTTAAATACTAAATTTTAAAAATTTAATTATTAAAACTTTAAATTTTATAATTTAAAAATTTAAAAATTTAAATACTAAATTTTAAAAATTTATTTATTAAAATTTTAAATTTTAAAATTTAAAAATTTAAATACTAAATTTTAAAAATTTAATTATTAAAACTTTAAATTTTAAAATTTAAAAATTTAAAAATTTAAAAATTTAAATACTAAATATTAAAAATTTAATTATAAAAATTTTAATTTTAAAATTTAAAAATTTAAATTTTAAAATTTAAAAATTTAAATAGTAAATTTAAAAAATTTAATTATAAAAACTTTAAATTTTAAAATTTAAAAATTTAAAAATTTAAATACTAAATTTAAAAATTTAATTATTAAAACTTTAAATTTTAAAATTTAAAAATTTAAATACTAAATTTTAAAAATTTAAATATTAAAACTTTAAATTTTAAAATTTAAAAATTTAAATATTAAATTTTAAAAATTTGAATATTAAAACTTTAAATTTTAAAATTTAAAAGTTTAAATACTAAATTTTAAAAATTTAATTATTAAAACGTTATTTTAAATTTAAAATTTAAATTTAAATTTAAAATTTAAAATTTAAATTTTAAAATTTAAAAATTTAAATACTAAATTTTAATAATTTAAAAATATAAATACTCAATTTTAAAAATTTAATTATTAAAACTTTAAATTTAAAAATTTAAAAATTTAAATTTTAAAATTTAAAAATTTAAATACTAAATTTTAAAAATTTAAATATTAAAACTTTAAATTTTAAAATTTAAAAATTTAAATATTAAATTTTAAAAATTTGAATATTAAAACTTTAAATTTTAAAATTTAAAAGTTTAAATACTAAATTTTAAAAATTTAATTATTAAAACGTTATTTTAAATTTAAAATATAAATTTAAATTTAAAATTTAAAATTTAAATTTTAAAATTTAAAAATTTAAATACTAAATTTTTAAAATTGAATTATTAAAATTTTAAATTTTAAAATTTAAAAATTTAAATTTTAAAATTTAAAAATTTAAATTTTAAAATTTAAAAATTTAAATTTTAAAATTTAAA